>NC_044508.1:14129297-14424297 GCF_902362185.1 Chanos chanos | reverse complement strand
TCATTATGCATGTGTCACTGATCTGCTGTTAAGATGCATTTACTGTATTTACTCCTCACCAGCAGGGGTCAGTAGCGAGATCGTGGGTTCCCCGTGGGAGTATATATGTGCGAGTAGCGATCTCCTCTCATTATTCTGGAGGATTTTGTGAAAAGAAATCAGGCCTCCCAGTTGAATTATTTATTCCCTGTATTACCAGGTTGGTAATGAGCAAAAACATCACATAAGTTGTTTTGTTTGGGTATTGGAGTAGGAAGGTTATTTTAATGGAATACGTTTTCTTATTAGCACGATCAAAGTACTCCATGTCGAATGTAGCTTAATGCTAGCGAACGTCACACATTCCCCTTGTATATTTTCATCTTGGGTTTCATCGGCTCCTACAAAAGAAAAACACCAGTTCATATCGTAATCACTGAAACTGTTGAGGCTGTAGCCATTTTCTGTGTTTGCGTATGCGTGTGTGTTTTTAAAATGTTCGTACAGAGGGCACTGTGATGGTGTGCGCGTGTATGTTTACCTGTGTTTTCAGAAAAACCGTTACTGTGAGGCATCTAGTCAGTTTAACTAGGTAGCCACAGGCTAGTTTGGTGCTTGTTATTTTTGTGTTCTACAGCAGTACAACAATCGTAATGCCTGTTTAAACGGGATTCTTCTAAAGAATGGGAAGCTGACTGGTGAAACAGGATTGATATAATTTAGACAACACGCAAGATAATCCGAAGTAAAAGTTCATTTCTTTTGTGTGACAGAATATAAACCTGGGTAAACATTGTATCGGTAAAAATAGGAAGCTAAATTTGAAAATATGAAAAGAGATTGTGTTTTATTTGAGATTTTTTTTTTTATATTTATTTGCTAGTGGGAAAAGAAGAAATTATCTTTTCTGGAACGTGTAAGGACAAAGATCATTGAATATATAATGAGATAAAGACTTTATAGTTGCACTTGCTGACAAAAGACATCAAATAAACATTTATTCTGGAGGATTTCGTGAAATGAAACCACGTCTCCCAGTTGAATTATTTATTCCCTGCATTACTAGGATCCTGGAACCTGTTGCGCCAGTCCCACAACATGGGATCCATAACACATCACCACATACCTCAGACAACTTCATTAAACGTGGCACTTTGAGTCTCTTAACAGAAAATTACACCATTTTTTGTTGTATTATTTCTGAAAGTGGAGCTTGTTTTTGCCTACACCACTCACTAGTCACAATGAGCTAACCTGCCCTTCAAAACCTCTGTGTCTAGTTCCAAAAAGGAAATGGAAATCAAATTGCTTCTGTTAGCAGCAGCTGTAGGTTGAAGTCAATTAAGTTAGTGAACAAGGTCTGCCAACGTCAAGTTACGCAAACATACACATTTTTGTAGTTCCAGTGTTCTGAAGCTTGGTTTTCACACCTCTTAACAACACATCCAGTGACAAGCTGAGTTAGCAGGGTGGTCCATGTGTATACGTATTGTAGCACCAAGGAGCTGGCTGGTTGGTTGTGCCCGCCTACCCAGAATGCCTCTCAGCACAATGTGAATCAATTATTAATGCTAATTTTTACCCTTTTGTTATGCACCCCATGTGTGTGCCCACCTACCTCTCATGTGCCATCTTACTGTCACCGTTATTGTGTAGTAGACGTGGTGTACTTAACTTGTGCTGTTTACCTGTTTTGGGTGAGCTTGTGCAGTATTGCTCAATGCATCCTTTTGAGGATGGCCCTTATGATTACTTGGCAATAAAAAGCACTGATTCCAAATGAGTTCCATGCCTCTGTCTCATCCGTCACCCAGTCAATGCTGTAGTATTTTAAAAGCCCCAGATGAAGTTGGCCCTGGTGGCATGGTAAGCGTGAAATACCCTCTTTTACTTATCCTGGTGGACGTGGACAGTAACGGAGTGATTGAGATCATTAGCGAGGGAGTGTTGATCAATTGTCAATTACTTTTGCTGGATTATTTGTGAAAGTGGAGCTTGTTTATGTCTACACCACTCATCAGTCAGATTGAACTAACCCTCAAAACCTCCATGTTTAGTTCCAAAAGGAAACCAAGAAAATCAGAAGAAAAGACAATCATAGCAAGGATGGATAATGAGACACTCAGTTTCACATGATCATTATTAGATCTTTTTCAACTAATTACATTTCTCATGTGAATTATCAGTTATGTCAATTATGGTCATTCTCTGCTCTAGCATGTAAAGTAGCCAGTAAAGTCCATAGAGTGAACACATCAAAAACAACCAAATTGAAATGTAGAGGAATTTATTAATCCGATTTCATTATGAAATTGAAATGAAATGAAATTCTCTTCGTTGTCATCCCAGCCACATAGAGAGAGTTCACAGTTGGACGAAACTGGGTGTCCTCAGGACCACGGTAAGTAGCTGCAGTACTTCACACGCGTCACCATCATGGATCATAGACCTGAAGTAGCCGCTGCACTCGGGCGCACGCCGTCATATTGATCACCGTGGCGAATTTTCACCTATGATATTTGTCCATCTGTTGACTGGCTGGCTGGCTGTTCATTTTTTGTTGCCTTTGTTCTTCCTCCTCCTTGTGCAAAAACAGCAAGAAAAAACTTTGCTGGCTGAGCGAAGCTTGGAGCGAATCCAAGCCATCGCACCGGAGGACTCTTTCTTTTTCTCTGCAGTAGAGAGTTCCATCTCCTTCACTCCATCCTGAACCTGCTCAGGTGTCAGGATGACTGGTGGCACTTTCTCCAAAGCGAGCGGTGATGGGAGAAAATCCTCCCAGCACATGTCTGATACAGTAGTTACTGAATCAAGACCAGAGCTCAGTGAGGAATGAAGGGATTCCACTGCTGTGTGAAAAGACACATCATCCTCTGCCTCACTGTCATCGTCCAGTGCCAAGAATTCTGAAAATAAAGAGTTAATTCTTAGACTTAAAACACTTTCCCACAAAGTTTTTCACATTTTAAAGGCAAAATCAGATTCTGTAAAGTTTTAGTGTCAATGTCTTAAAATAAGTAAAAGCAAAACATTTCACATAATGCTTAGCTCAGAAGGTTCCATGAGCTACATAAATATAAAACATTTGTGAGAAAATAATGAAATGCTGCATCACAAAAGAGTAAGGAAAGTGAAGAGTTTTAGTACAAATTATTCACCTGGTCCAAAGAAGATGGGCAAACTGTCTCCCATAGCCAACACAACATCTTCAACATCTAGGCCTTCTTTTTGGCCTAGTTTGCAGAAAAAGGACCCTGCCTCTGGGCTGACATCTGTGATAGAGAGTGAAACTTAGTAGTCATTGCACATACTACAAATTATTTCCTAAAGAACCTAAAGTTGTGTCTTTTATTGTTAACATTGTAAATCTCAGTTTTAGCATAACACATGTATGGCAGCATTTTCAGCATTTCACTGTTTTACAAACTCTATGCCTCACCTGTATCGAAGCACTTTTCCAGAGAGGGCAATTCAGCAATGGTCTCTGTCTCCTGGGAATCCTCCTCCAGTGACCGTGCGACAGACTGGTCAAAGCTGTCAGCCTGTTTGTCACAGAACACTTCTTCTGCTGGAGGCATCTCATCTACAAATTAAATCAAGAAAACTATGAGAAATGCACCTTGAGGACATTTGTCATGAATACACCTATAATAATAATAATAATAGTAATAATAATAATAATAATAATAAATTGGATTTTAAAAGTCACCACTCTCTCACTGGTGTCTGACATGCGATGAAAATTTCACTAAAGCTATCAGAAATAAAAGTTAACAGACTGATTAAAAGTACATTCATGTTTGAATCATGAATTTGTAGACAGTGTAAAAGAAGTCGATTAAAATTGTTAGCAGGACAGCTCACCATTATTATAATCCTGAGCGTCTTTGAAACTGTCATCTGTGTCGCTGAGCTGTTCCTCCACGACAACACCGACGACGGACTCCATCAAAGTTGCAAGCTCGTTGGGTCCAACTTCAGACATTTCGAGCACGAAGTTACTTAACTTGTAAAACAAGCGGACAACCGTTTGAGACTTTGAAACAAATTGTTCAAAAGTTTGATCGCTATACTGGCTGTGTGAGCGCCTTTATATGCTCTCGTGCGGCACTGACTTGTTCACCTATTATGACGTTATCATGCCAGTGAACCTCGTTCACTCATCCATTGGGTTAGTGGAATGCAAGGAAACCGGCCGATAAATGTTACAGTTGTTTGTCTACCCTTTTAAGACAAAAGTTCTCTTAATCATATCCATATGTGGATCAATAAAACTGTTGGAAATGTTGTCGGAATGGTAAGAATTTATTCATTGCAACCAGTGCTAATCTAGTCAACGAAATTAATGACGAAAATATGCGGGATTTTTATTGTAATCAACGATGACGACGTCTGGACGAAACACTACAGCATGACGATATAAGAAGTAAATTTGATTTCATAACATTATTGACGAAAATATGACGAAACTGAAAACATCGAGACGTTTATTATAGCTTAAAACATTTTAGAAAGAACATGGATGATTTCAATAGTCCAATCACAAACAGGCGTTTACTGTTGCCAAGGAGCACTAGAAAACGCATGCTCATTATCGACAGCCAGGCAGCTATAGTTGAAGAAAAATCTGCAGTCATTTCTTCGATTTCATCGTCGTGTCCTCAGAAAGCCCTATGGTATGGCAGACAATCCACCAGAACCGGGGAGGAAAAGGTCAAATATATGACAGTTCTTTATTATTCCGGTCGTTTTTCTGGCCATGCGTAACCTTCTCCCGCAGTTTTCACGAAATCAATTGCATTGCAGCGGTAACAGGTCCCTCCAAAGGCTGTGTAGTGTGCTTATATACAGCTAACTGATCGGTCCACTCATTTTCTTTAATTGCCGCGTCTTTTCCATTTGAAAATGAATGGGGAAACTTTTAGGTCTCTAGTGGTACGCGAGGGATTGCACACAGCGGCAGTCGATTGTTGGATTCAATGGACTTTTGCTCAACACTGGAACTAATTAGCAAGTAGTGGTGGACACTTCAGTTCATTTTAGTGAACGATTCTTGAGCACAGTCCGAGAAACTGAGCCAGGTTTTTCGGGTTTTGATTCTTTTGCACCTCTGGTTCATTTCCTCACTCGTTCGCTCAGCTTAAGGCACTCACTGAAGCTTTACGCTGAGTGCAAAAAGGCTGTGTACAGATCTGATAAAATAATTACTCAAACTTTGCGTAATTTCAATATAGCTATTTATTTTTTCTTTGCTAATCTTCCCTTTTTATTTAAATTTCAAAATGGTAACATAAATGGATGTATTGATAAATATGCATAACATCATTTAACATCATACAATTACGTGCATTTCCTTAAAACTCTTTTTTTTTTCATTGATTTCTTTCGAACATACAGTAGTTTCTTTTAATTGTTGAGGGGAAAGAAACTTTCTAGTATCTAATTTTTAATCCGGTAACATGAGCCAATACGATGCATGTAGTAGCTACACAAAAGTTTCTAATTCGTCACTCAAAAGCAAGCCTGTGTGTGTTTCAGCCTCTCACTTCCTTGCTAGCTAGGCCCTATGGGATACTGGGATGGTGTAGCCACTGAATCCACGGAACGACCCAGAACCTGAGTTAAGTCTTCGGGTGTCTTCGGGTAGAATCGTGTGCTGTGCTGCATGAAACATTGAATGCGAGCTGAGCCACTAGTTTGGGTCAACTCATCTACTGCATGAACCATCTAACTTGAGCTTTTGAACTTGACCTATCCAAGTTCAAACTCGTGCTATCAAACTCGAGCTGTCAGAGTTTGAACTCGTGCTTTCAAACTTGGGCTGTCCGAGTTCAAAACTCAAGCTTCCTGGCTACGGAGCCGCAGGAAGCCGACTGAGTTCAGATCCTTTTGTTTGTAACGCAAAGATTAAAAATAATTACTTCACTGAGGTAAACACTTGTCAATTTAGTAAGATAACCAGTCTATTTTCTTAAGAGGCGGTCATTACTGCGATCTAGTTTTGTGCACATTAGTCCACACTTTCTCGCTCTTTGTTTATTGTTATTAGTCCATTGCTGTGGGCACTGTGTAGTGATACCAAAGGTTTCCAACCAATCGCATGCAGTTGACTGGGAGCAGCTGAATTGGAGGGGGGGAAGGGGAGGCATCGACACAGTTGTGCTGGTGAACCGGTACGAACGACTCACCAAAAAGAGACGTTTAAAAACAACGACCTGTTCACAAACTGCACACCACTATTAGCACGCATCTGGCAGTGCACAAGAGTGCATTTTCAGATAGTGTGTCTTCAGCATTTGGAGGTTTTACTTCTCCAGTAGCTTGACGGTAGCTTCGGTATTGGTGTAGCTCTACCAAACACTACTTAACTACATTAAAATATTTAATAAATTTCGCCCATGAAATCAAACATTTCAAACCACAACTTACTCCCAGAACTCTACACAGAACACATCTGTCAGCTAACTCTGCGAATTGAACGCCAAGTTCAGCCTCGTTTAGTTAGCATAAATTATATCTCGCAAATTGGGTAACTAGATTCACAAAGGTAATTTTATTTTTTATAATTAATTCATTATAATGTAATTTTAATTGTCATAATTATAGAAGCTTTATTATTATTATGATATATTATGTGACTTGATTTTTTATTTTTTTTTCAAGTGGCAGAAACGGGCTTCCATAATAGCTTCCTCTGCCAGCAGTGTCAAGATCTTTTCAATGCTAAGTGTGTTGAGCTACAGATTGCGACATGGCTTACAGAGAGATGAAAAGTCGGAAGAAGAAGGGGAATGCCACTTGCGCTCTTTGCAAGAAAGACTGCCCAGGACCATCAATCAAGTGCTTTGAATGCAAACTCTCATATCATACGCTTTGTGTCCCCATGTCCTTGAAACAGCTGCACTTTTGGTCCAGTTCTGAACTAGAGTTCCTCTGCAAGTCCTGTGTTGGGACATCCATTTTCTCTGGAACAAAGTCTCGTAAGGGGTTCAGCAGAGGAGCAAAACTGAGAAAGCTCTACTGTCACTCTATGAAGTAGACCCCCCTAAGGTGACTGTAGGTTCTAATGACTTTACCAAATGGCCCACTGATTTATATTCACAACAGATTTTGGAAAAATTTCAGCCAAATCTCAGGTCGGAACTTTGAAGACCGGTGCTGATGGCAGCTGCCTTTTCTAGGCAGTGTCTCTTGCGTGTTTTGGGACAGAGGATTTTCATGAGCATCTCAGGCCGCTTGCTGCCACTGAAATAGCTGAAAGTGCTTGAATTTATATATTTTATGCAAGAACAGAACAGAAATTGAAGTTCTTCTGATTTTTTTTTGTTTTTTAACTTAACATTAGCAAATAGGCTACGTTCTGTTGTCTGCATGTGTGTCTCCCACCATCTCCCACCACTTGCCTCATGAAAGTGCGACGGTCATGTGTGTGCATGAGTGACTGAAGTCGAGTGTTGCAGGTTAAACAGCGGCAAGCAAGCACGAAAGCTAATGTTAAGTGAACTTTCAGCTATGCATAGAAAATGTAAATTCCAGGACTTGTGGCTCACCAAAGACATTTACAAAGACTGGCTTGATAAAGAACCGCGGGACATACATATGGCCCAATGCAGAGCCTGCAGCAAATCATAAAAGTTCCTGCCATGGGTGAAGTAGCTGCATGTGAGGTCAATGTAAGTCGACGGTATTCGAAGAGTAAGTTAACTGTGCCGTTAGTAAGTAAATTTGGTGTTAGCCAGCTGGTCTGCACAGATAAAGGCACAGATTTGAGTTTTTTCATGTACTAGATTTGCAAGATATTAACTTGGCTTATTTCCATACTCATACAATTTTTGTTTACAGAAGAGTCGTGACTTTTCAGCTTCTGATGTAAGAATGGTTTCATGAGCAGTGTAACTGCATCAAGCTTTACTAACATCACACTTATTAACATTTATTAACATCACACTACTTTTGTAGGTGCGATACTTGATTCTCGAGCTCCAAGCGTTTGAGTGTCCTGAGTTTTTCTCTGATGTGCAGAAGGAGGGTGATCAGACCGGTGATTAGGCGAGGGGGGAGGCGAGGTTGTTACACAGGCCTTGGATTTGGGACCCATTCATGATACAGACAAGGTTTAAACAAAATCTGAGACAGTGCTGCAACAATGTGATCTGATTTTTTTTTTTTTTTTAATTCAATCACCCAGCCACCGTGTTGTGAAGAGGTAACCTTGTATTTTTGTATTTTGAGAAATTTTACGATTTTATTTTTGTAATATTATGATTTTTTCTTGTAAAATTATGACTGTTGTCTTATTATTACGACTTTTTTCTTGAAATATTATGACTTTATTCTCATTAAATTACAACTTTTGCTTCTCAATTACGACTCATAATATTATGCCATGGCTGTAGGGGAGCTGGACCCAAATGCACAACACGGTTGAAAATGATTAACAAAAAGGAGGACTTTACTTACAAAAAGGATCAACAAACAGGTCCAAAACAGGAACCAAGACCACTGACAAAAAGTGCAGCCAAACAGAGTGTATCCAAACACAAACCAAAAAACGATAGACAAATGCTCTGTTCGAAATGTACACTCACTCACTATATAGTGCACTATGTAGTGTGTCGGCCATTTTGTAGTGCTGTTCGAAATCTCAACTGAAATTTTACGACACGATATAGTGCGCTATGGAATCGTCATGAGGCTGTACCCTAAATCGATCGACTTAGACCATCATACATTGCGGCCTGTCTCGTGAAAGCAGAGTCTTTACGGACCAGTCAGGTGCAGATATTCTGGCGTTTGTTTATGCGACAGAGATGATAATTACAAATATCCAGCGCATAATTATGTTGCAGCATAACACCCAAATAGTATCCGAAATGTATCAACATCAGTCAACCGTTATCCCCTAGTGAGTGTTCCATGTAGCAAACACTATAGAGTGAGCGAGCGAGCATTTCAAACACAGGGAAAGACAGGTTAAATACAAGGGCTCTAATATGCAAGGGGAACCAATCAGGGGAAGCATGATTGGTTAAACTCAGTGGGTTGAAACAAGGCTAATAAATAAGATGAACAGAATCAGGTGAGGGGCGGAGACAGAGACACGAGGAACAGGAGCACAAGACATGTCAAAACAAAAGTCCAAACCAAGGTGCAGACTGTGACATATTACAACCTTGTTCTCAAAATCCCAGGTTTTTTTTCCCCTCAGTATGGCCCTAATTATATATATGTATGTGTATATATATATATATATATATATGTGTGTGTGTCTGTGTCTGTGTCTGTGTGTGTGTGTGTGTGTGTGTGTGTGTGTGAGAGAGAGTGTGTGTGTGTGTGTGTATATATGTGTGTGTACATACATATATGTACATATATTGTGGATATGTCAGTACAAGGACTACGGAGCCCTGGGCATCCTGGGAGCAAGCAGGAGAAGAGCCATCAACAACAATGTGGAGGTGGCAGAGAAAGCGTCCACATGGCCCTGGCTGAAAAGGGGTGACCAGTGGGGTCAGTAGAACACCACTTGGACACAAGCCGAGGCTTGATCAGCCTTGGTCGGGTCGCTTGGACGAGGGCGTCTGTTGTGAGACCCGAAACACCTGATGACTCCAGGACACAACGCTAATGATGAGTCAAAGTTTGAGCATCAGAAGATGTATGAAAAACTATATAATGACCTATATATTATTATAGATTCAAGTATATTTTGTATTATTCTTTAATATGTGGAATCTGTTTATCCATGTTTAGGACCTGTTTGTTTTATATTGCACTACTGAATGACATATTGATGTGTTTGTTTTATATTGCACTACTAAATGACAGTCAGAGTTTTTGATTTTGAGTTCAGTATTAGACTGGCACAGCTCTGAGTAAGATGCTAACTCTTGTGTGTCTCTCTATGTATCCACAGATCCACAGTGCTACCGAGCCTGTGAATCATTTGCCATCGATCCAGATTACCTCTAGGTCTGGAGCCGGTAACACATTTTCAAGTGTTTTTATATTTTTTTATATATATTTAAATAAAGAAAAGACTTATAAACGGATTAATTTAATCTGGACCAAAATAAAATTCGATCTAAATGGAACATGCCTTCATCTCCTTTCATATATAATGGCCTGTCCAGGTGGCCAATTCACACTGTATGTTCATACTTGCAATCCATGAATACAACCAAAAATAGAAACAGAAATCCATAATCACGTGCACCTTGGAGCACAGTACATTTTCACTGGTGTCACTCTTTTAGAAGTAGGCAGAGCAATGCCATGAAGCTGTGGACAACAACATCTGATTTGATTCGTTTGATGTGGTATGCTCTGTAAATGATCTGTTTTAAAATCATCAGTCTTGGCTATGAAGTCCATCCAGTGAACACTTCAGAAACAACAAAATGAAATGCTGAAGATTTTATTGGTTGGATCTCATTTTCATTGATGATATTTATCCATCAGTTAGCTGTTCATTTTTTGTTGCCCCGGTAAGTAGCTGCTGTACTTCACACGCGTCACCATCATGGATCATAGACCTGAAGTAGCCGCTGCACTCGGGGCGCGCCGTCATATTGATCACCATGGCGAATTTTCACCTATGATATTTGTCCATCTGTTGACTGGCTGGCTGGCTGTTCATTTTTTGTCTCCTTTGTTCTTCTTCCTCCTTGTGCAAAAACAGCAAGAAAAACCTTTGCTGGCTGAGCGAAGCTTGGAGCGAATCCAAGCCATCGCACCAGAGGACTCTTTCTTTTTCTCTGCAGTAGAGAGTTCCACCTCCTTCATTCCATCCTGAACCTGCTCAGGTGTCAGGATGACTGGTGGCACTTTCTCCAAAGCGAGCGGTGATGGGAAAAAATCCTCGAAGCACATGTCTGATACAGTAGTTACTGATTCAAGACTAGAGGTTTTTTCATGTTTTAAGGAAAAATTAGATTCTGTCAAGTTTTAGTGTCAATGTTTTAATATAAGTAAAAGCAAAACATTTTACATGATGCTTAGATCAGAAAGCTCTGTGAGCTACATAAATATAAAATATTAGTGCGAAAAAAATTAAATTAAAGAGTAAGAATATTGAAAAGAGTGTTGGTACAAATTATTCACCTGGTCCACAGAACCAGGTGAACTCAAAACACTCATGTTATAACACCAAATGTTATAAGTGTAAAAGTTTACCTTGTCCATAGCACTGGCTCAATATAAATTTGTGGTAGCAAACACCAACTGAAATCGATATCACAAAACCAGACAATTAAGGCGTCCACATCCTACCTATCTACTAGTACCGGACCTGGTGAGTATAGAACTAGTAAATACTAAAATTTCATAAAAATTTGGTGCTGTAGATCAATAGGTGCATCAATCACCAGCATACCACCCACTCTTGCGAGAGGCGTGCCCCCCAACCTGAGCGGCATCTATGCTCTAAAAGCAAACTGTTAGCCTACTTTATTCGTGTCTCCCCAGGCTTTTAATGTTCACGTCACCCGGTCTGATCACTCATTTCCATCACTCAGTATACATGAGTGAGAATGGTTTACCTTAAGCAGTGTGAACACAAATGTCCTAGGAGCAGTGTAACTTGTGTGCCATGTTCATGAACATTTTCACGCTTTCACTCATCAAACAGCCACAAACCTTCACTCAATTTAAGACCCACCCCTTGTGAAAACGGTTAATATGACTGGGGTATTGACCAGTGGATTACTAGCCTACTATGAGCTTTCTAAACTCTGCGTGTGCGCGGTGACGCACTGTTCTGAAGTACCCCTTTCACAATAAATATACATCCACGCGCACCGTTAAATGGTTTCAGTCCGTTATAACAGATGTGACAGTAATAACATGTCTATCACAAGAAATATTCACTAAGCCATAGTAATTATTGTTTAAAATGCTCAGTAATCCAGAAAACGTTGTCAATATAACTTAACCTTATTACTTTTGCACATTCAATGAATGGCAGGTGCTGGGTACAATAAATTGTTGCCGCCATCCTAATCTGTCAAGCTAACCAATGAACGGTGGTCATTTTTTGTCGTGGCAGACCAGGTGTTAATTCCCTCCTTGACGATTGGTTGTTGGTTTCTTTGTTCTGTCATTGGCTAAGTAGTCAATGATTAGATGGCATCATAATCTGTAAAAGGCTTAGGTAACCGTAATGAGAGGGTACAGTTCCTTGGGGCATATCCACCCCTTTTTGCCTTTTGTGACTGGTATTCCTAGCTAGCAAAGTGTGTTTCAGTTAATTGTTTAATATCTGTGCCTGACTTAAGTTTATGAGATGGAAGGGATGCCTGTTAACGACTGGTGCCAGGCTACAAATATACGCAAGTGAGTTCAAATATACTGGACAGCTTGGTGACTGAGAGGTCAAAATACTATTCACATACCTTGGACTTTACTCCTGTTGTTTTTCTTTTAAGAGATTGCTATGCATTCATTATGCATGTGTCACTGATCTGCTGTTAAGATGCATTTACTGTATTTACTCCTCACCAGCAGGGGTCAGTAGCGAGATCGTGGGTTCCCCGTGGGAGTATATGTGTGCGAGTAGCGATCTCCTCTCGTTATTCTGGAGGATTTTGTGAAAAGAAACCGTGCCTCCCAGTTGAATTATTTATTCCCTGTATTACCAGGTTGGTAATGAGCAAAAACATCACATAAGTTGTTTTGTTTAACTAGCTTACTTTAACCGAGCTTGGATATTGGAGTAGGAAGGTTATTTTAATGGAATACGTTTTCTTATTAGCACGACCAAAGTACTCCATGTCGAATGTAGCTTAACGCTAGCGAACGTCACACATTCCCCTTGTATATTTTAATTTTGGTTTCATCAGCTCCTACAAAAGAAAAACACCAGTTCATATCGTAATCACTGAAACTGTTGAACATTTTCTGTGTTTGCGTATGCGTGTGTGTTTTTAAAATGTTCGTACAGAGGGCTGTGATGGTGTGCGCGTGTATGTTTACCTGTGTTTTCAGAAAAACCGTTACTGTGAGGCATCTAGTCAGTTTAACTAGGTAGCCACAGAATATAAACCTGGGTAAACATTGTATCGGCAAAAATAGGAAGCTAAGTTTGAAAATATGAAAAGAGATTGTGTTTTATTTGAGATTTTTTTTTTGTATTTATTTGCTAATGGGAAAAGAAGAAATTATTTTTTCTGGAATGTGTAAGGACAAAGATCATTGAATATATAATGAGATAAAGACTAGTTGCACTTGCTGACAAAAGATATCAAATAAACATTTATTCTGGAGGATTTCGTGAAATGAAACCACGTCTCCCAGTTGAATTATTTATTCCCTGTATTACCAGGTTGGTAATGAGCAAAAACATCACATAAGTTGTTTTGTTTAACTAGTTTACTTAAACCGAGCTTGGGTATTGGAGTAGGAAGGTTATTTTAATGGAATAAGTTTTCATATTAGCACGATCGAAGTACTCCATGTCGAATGTAGCTTAATGCTAGCGAACGTCACACATTCACCTTGTATATTTTAATTTTGGGTTTCATTGGCTCCTACAAAAGAAAAACACCAGTTTATATCGTAATCACTGAAACTGTTGAGGCTGTAGCCATTTTCTGTGTTTGCGTATGCGTGTGTGTTTTTAAAATGTTCGTACAGAGGGCACTGTGATGGTGTGCGCGTGTATGTTTACCTGTGTTTTCAGAAAAACCGTTACTGTGAGGCATCTAGTCAGTTTAACTAGGTAGCCACAGGCTAGTTTGGTGCTTCTTATTTTTGTGTTCTACAGCAGTGCAACAATCGTAATGTCTGTTTAAACGGGATTCTTCTAAAGAATGGGAAGCTGACTGGTGAAACAGGATTAATATAATTTAGACAACACGCAAGATAATCCGACGTAAAAGTTCATTTGCTTTGTGTGACAGAATATAAACCTGGGTAAACATTGTATCGGTAAAAATAGGAAGCTAAGTTTGAAAATATGAAAAGAGATTGTGTTTTATTTGAGATTTTTTTTTGTATTTATTTGTTAATGGGAAAAGAAGAAATTATTTTCTCTGGACCGTGTAAGGACAAAGACCATTGAATATATAATGAGATAAAGACTTTAAAGTTGCACTTGCTGACAAAAGATATCAAATAAACATTTATTCTGGAGGATTTCGTGAAATGAAACCACGTCTCCCAGTTGAATTATTTATTCCCTGCATTACCAGGATCCTGGAACCTGTTGCGCCAGTCCCACAACATGGGATCCGTAACACATCACCACATACCTCAGACAACTTCATTAAACGTGGCACTTTGAGTCTCTTAACAGAAAATTACACCATTTTTTTGTTGTATTATTTCTGAAAGTGGAGCTTGTTTTTGCCTACACCACTCACTAGTCACAATGAGCTAACCTGCCCTTCAAAACCTCTGTGTCTAGTTCCAAAAAGGAAATGGAAATCAAATTGCTTCTGTTAGCAGCAGCTGTAGGCTGAAGTCAGTTAAGTTAGTGAACAAGGTCTGCCAACGTCAAGTTACGCAAACATACACATTTTTGTAGTTCCAGTGTTCTGAAGCTTGGTTTTCACACCTCTTAACAACACATCCAGTGACAAGCTGAGTTAGCAGGGTGGTCCATGTGTATACGTATTGTAGCACCAGGGAGCTGGCTGGTTGGTTGTGCCCGCCTACCCAGAATGCCTCTCAGCACAATGTGAATCAATTATTAATGCTAATTTTTACCCTTTTGTTATGCACCCCATGTGTGTGCCCACCTACCTCTCATGTGCCATCTTACTGTCACCGTTATTGTGTAGTAGACGTGGTGTACTTAACTTGTGCTGTTTACCTGTTTTGGGTGAGCTTGTGCAGTATTGCTCAATGCATCCTTTTGAGGATGGCCCTTATGATTACTTGGCAATAAAAAGCACTGATTCCAAATGAGTTCCATGCCTCTGTCTCATCCGTCACCCAGTCAATGCTGTAGTATTTTAAAAGCCCCAGATGAAGTTGGCCCTGGTGGCATGGTAAGCGTGAAATACCCTCTTTTACTTATCCTGGTGGACGTGGACAGTAACAGAGTGATTGAGATCATTAGCGAGGGAGTGTTGATCAATTGTCAATTACTTTTGCTGGATTATTTGTGAAAGTGGAGCTTGTTTATGTCTACACCACTCATCAGTCAGATTGAACTAACCCTCAGAACCTCCATGTTTAGTTCCAAAAGGAAACCAAGAAAAGCAGAAGAAAAGA
This sequence comes from Chanos chanos, assembly GCF_902362185.1. Classification (NCBI taxonomy): domain Eukaryota; kingdom Metazoa; phylum Chordata; class Actinopteri; order Gonorynchiformes; family Chanidae; genus Chanos; species Chanos chanos. Next base: position 14,409,102 of record NC_044508.1, on the reverse strand, counting down.
CAATCATAGCAAGGATGGATAATGAGACACTCAGTTTCACATGATCATTATTAGATCTTTTTCAACTAATTACATTTCTCATGTGAATTATCAGTTATGTCAATTATGGTCATTCTCTGCTCTAGCATGTAAAGTAGCCAGTACAGTCCATAGAGTGAACACATCAAAAACAACCAAATTGAAATGTAGAGGAATTTATTAATCCGATTTCATTATGAAAATGAAATGAAATTGAAATGAAATGAAATTCTCTTCGTTGTCATCCCAGCCACATAGATAGAGTTCACAGTTGGACGAATCTGGGTGTCCTCAGGACCATGGTAAGTAGCTGCAGTACTTCACACGCGTCACCATCATGGATCATAGACCTGAAGTAGCCGCTGCACTCGGGCGCACGCCGTCATATTGATCACCATGGCGAATTTTCACCTATGATATTTGTCCATCTGTTGACTGGCTGGCTGGCTGTTCATTTTTTGTCTCCTTTGTTCTTCTTCCTCCTTGTGCAAAAACAGCAAGAAAAAAACTTTGCTGGCTGAGCGAAGCTTGGAGCGAATCCAAGCCATCGCACCGGAGGACTCTTTCTTTTTCTCTGCAGTAGAGAGTTCCATCTCCTTCACTCCATCCTGAACCTGCTCAGGTGTCAGGATGACTGGTGGCACTTTCTCCAAAGCGAGCGGTGATGGGAAAAAATCCTCCCAGCACGTGTCTGATACAGTAATTACTGAATCAAGACCAGAGCTCAGTGAGGAATGAAGGGATTCCACTGCTGTGTGAAAAGACGCATCATCCTCTGCCTCACTGTCATCGTCCAGTGCCAAGAATTCTGAAAAATAAAGAGCTAATTCTTAGACTTAAAACACTTTCCCACAAAGTTTTTCACATTTTAAAGGCAAAATCAGATTCTGTAAAGTTTTAGTGTCAATGTCTTAAAATAAGTAAAAGCAAAACATTTCACATAATGCTTAGCTCAGAAGGTTCCATGAGCTACATAAATATAAAACATTTGTGAGAAAATAATGAAATGCTGCATCATAAAAGAGTAAGAAAAGTGAAGCGTCTCAGTACAAATTATTCACCTGGTCCAAAGAAGATGGGCAAACTGTCTCCCATTGCCAACACAACATCTTCAACATCTAGGCCTTCCTTTTGGCCTAGTTTGCAGGAAAAGGACACTGCCTCTGGGGTGACATCTGTGATAGAGAGTGAAACTTTGTAATCATTGCACATACTACAAATAATTATTTCCTAAAGAACCTAAATTTGTGTCTTTTATTGTTTACACTGTAAATCTCAGTTTTAGCATAACACATGGATGGTAGCATTTTCAGCATTTCACTGTTTTACAAACTCTATGCCTCACCTGTATCGAAGCACTTTTCCAGAGAGGGCAATTGGCATGTCTCTGTCTCCTGGGAATCCTCCTCCAGTGACTGTGTGACAGACTGGTCAAAGCTGTCAGCCTGTTTGTCACAGAACACTTCTTCTGCTGGAGGCATCTCATCTACAAATTAAATCAAGAAAACTATGAGAAATGCACCTTGAGGACATTTGTCATGAATACACCTATAATACTAATAATAATAATAATAATAATAATAATAATAATAATAATAAATTGGATTTTAAAAGTCACCACTTTCTCACTGGTGTCTGACATTCGATGAAAATTTCACTAAAGCCATCAGAAATAAAAGTTAACAAACTGATTAAAAGTACATTCATGTTTAAATCATGAATTTGTAGACAGTGTAAAAGAAGTCGATTAAAATTGTTAGCAGGACAACTCACCATCATTGTAATCCTGAGCGTCTTTGAAACTGTCATCTGTGTCGCTGAGCTGTTCCTCCACGACAACACCGACGACGGACTCCATCAAAGTTGCAAGCTCGTTGGGTCCAACTTCAGACATTTCGCGCACGAAGTTACTTAACTTGTAAAACAAGCGGACAACCGTTTGAGACTTTGAAACAAATTGTTCAAAAGTTTGATCGCTATACTGGCTGTGTGAGCGCCTTTATATGCTCTCGTGCGCCACTGACTTGTTCACCTATTATGACGTTATCATGCAAGTGAACCTCGTTCACTCATCCAATGGGTTAAGGAAATGCAAGGAAACCGGCCGATAAATGTTACAATTGTTTGTCTACCCTTTTAAGACAAAACTTCTCTTAATCATATCCATATGTGGATCAATAAAACTGTTGGAAATGTTGTCGGAATGGTAAGAATTTATTCATTGCAACCAGTGCTAATCTAGTCAACGAAATTAATGACGAAAATATGCGGGATTTTTATCGTAATCAACGATGACGACGACTGGACGAAACACTACACCATGACGATATAAGAAGTAAATTTGATTTCATAATATTATTGACGAAAATATGACGAAACTGAAAACATCGAGACGTTTATTATAGCTTAAAACATTTTAGAAAGAACATGGATGATTTCAATAGTCCAATCACAAACAGGCGTTTACTGTTGCCAGGGAGCACTAGAAAACGCATGCTCATTATCGACAGACAGGCAGCTATGGTTAAAGAAAAATCTGCAGTCATTTCTTTGATTTCATCGTCGTGTCCTCAGAAAGCCCTATGATATGGCAGACAATCCACCAGAACCGGGGAGGAAAAAGTATATGACAGTTCTTTATTATTCCGGACGTTTTTCTGGCCATATGTAGCCTTCTCCCACAATTTTCACGAAATCAATTGCATTGCAGCGGTAACAGGTCCCTCCAAAGGCTGTGTAGTGTGCTTATATACAGCTAACTGATCGGTCCACTCATTTTCTTTAATTGCCGTTCCGTTTTTAATCGCGTATTTTCCATTTGAAAATGAATGGGGAAACTTTTAGGTCTCTAGTGGTACGGCAGTCGATTGTTGGATTCAATGGACTTTTGCTCAACACTGGAACTAATTAGCAAGTAGTGGTGGGCAGTTCAGTTCATTTTAGTGAACCGATTCTTGAGCATGGTCCGAGAAACTGAGCCAGGTTTTTTCGGGTTTTGATTCTTTTGCACTTCTGGTACATTTCCTCACTCGTTCCCTCAGCTTAAGGCACTCACTGAAGCTTTACGCTGAGTGCAAAAAGGCTGTGTACAGATCTGATAAAATAATTACTCAAACTTTGCGTAATTTCAATATAGCTATTTATTTTTTCTTTGCTAACCTTCCCTTTTTATTTAAATTTCAAAATGGTATCATAAATGGATGTATTGATAAATATGCATAACATCATTTAACATCATACAATTATGTGCATTTCCTTAAAACTCTTTTTTTTTCATTGCTTTCTTTCGAACAAACAGTGGTTTCTTTTAATTGTTGAGGGGAAGAAAAACTTTCTAGTATCAAATTTTTAATCAGGTAACATAAACCAACACGTTGCATGTAGTAGCTACACAAAAGTGTCTAATTCGTCACTCAAAAGCAAGCCTGTGTGTCTTTCAGCCTCTTACTTCCTTGCTAGCTAGGCCCTATGGGATACTGGGATGGTGTAGCCACTGAATCCACGGAACGACCCAGAACCTGACTGAAGTCTTCAGGTGTCTTCGGGTAGAACCGTGTGCTGTGCTACATGAAACATTGAATGCGAGCTGAGCCACAAGTTTGGGTCAACTCATCTACTGCATGAACCATCTAACTTGAGCTTTTGAACTTGACCTATCCAAGTTCAAACTCATGCTATCGAACTCGAGCTGTCAGAGTTTGAACTCGTGCTTTCAAACTTGGGCTGTCCGAGTTCAAATTCGAGTTTTTGAACTTGGATTTTTGAACTCAAGCTTCCTGGCTACGGAGCTGCAGGAAGCTGATGGTCAAGAAACTTCAGCGGTTTGACTGAGTTCAGATCCTTTTGTTTGTAATGCAAAGTTTAAAAATAATTACTTCACTGAGGTAAACACTTGTCAATTTAGTAAGATAACCAGTCTATTTTCTTAAGAGGCGGTCATTACTGCAACCTATTTGTGGGCACATTCGTCCACACTTTCTTGCTCTTTGTTTATTGTTATTAGCCCATTGCTGTGGGCACTGTGTAGTGATACCTAAGGTTTCCAACCAATCACATGCAGTTGACTGGGAGCAGCTGAATTGGGCGGGGGGGGCATCGACACAGTTGTGCTGGTGAACCGGTACGAACGACTCACCAGAGAGAGACGTTCAAAAACAACGACTTGTTCAAAAACTGCACACCACTATTAGCACACACCTGGCAGTGCACAAGAGTGCATTTTCAGATAGTGTGTCTTCAGCATTTGGAGGTTTTACTTCTCCAGTAGCTTGACGGTAGCTTCGGTATTGGTGTAGCTTTACCAAACACTACTTAACTACATTAAAATATTTCATAAATTTCGCCCATGAAATCAAACATTTCAAACCACAACTTACTCCCAGAACTCTACACCGAACACATCTGTCAGCTAACTCTGCGAACTGAACGCCAAGTTCAGCCTCGTTTAGTTAGCATAAATTATATCTCGCAAATTGGATAATTAGATTCACAAATGTAATTTTATTTTTTATAATTAATTCATTATAATGTAATTTTAATTCTCGTAATTATAAGAAGCTTTCTTATTATTATGATGTATTATGTGACAGGCTTCCATAATCGCTTCCTCTGCTAGCAGTGTCAAGATCTTTTCAATGCTAAGTGTGTTGAGCTACAGATTGCGACATGGCTTACAAAGAGATGAAAAGTCGGAAAAAGAAGGGGAATGCCACTTGCACTCTTTGCAAGAAAGACTGCCCAGGACCATCAATCAAGTGCTTTGAATGCAAACTCTCATATCATACGCTTTGAGGCCCCATGTCCTTGAAACAGCTGCACTTTTGGTCCAGTTCTGAACTAGAGTTCCTCTGCAAGTCCTGTGTTGGGACATCCATTTTCTCTGGAACAAAGTCTCATAAGGGGTTCAGCAGAGGAGCAAAACTAAGAAAGCTCTACTGTCACTCTATGAAGTAGACCCCCCTAAGGTAACTGTAGGTTCTAATGACTTTAGCCTACCAAATGGCTCACTGATTTATATTCACAACAGATTTTGGGAAAACTTCAGCCAAATCTCAGGTCGGAACTTAGACCATTGAAGACTGGTGCTGATGGGAACTGCCTTTTCCGGGCAGTGTTTGGGATGGAGGATTTTCATGAACATCACAGGTCGCTTGTTGCCACTGAAATAGCTGAAAGTGCTTGAATTTATATATTTTATGCAAGAACAGAAATTGAAGTTCTTCTGATTTTTTTTTTTGTTTGTTTTTTAACTTAACATTAGCAAATAGGCTACGTTCTGTTGTCTGCATGTTTGTCTCCCACCATCTCCCACCACTTGCCTCATGAAAGTGCGACGGTTATGTGTGTGCATGAGTGACTGAAGTCGAGTGATGCAGGTTAAACAGCGGCAAGCAAGCAAGAAAGCTAATGTTAAGTGAACTTTCAGCTATGCATAGAAAATGTAAGTTCCAGGACTCGTGGCTCACCAAAGACATTTACAAAGACTGGCTTGATAAAGAACCGCGGGACATCCATATGGCCCAATGCAGAGCCTGCAGCAAATCCATGAAAGTTCCTGCCATGGGTGAAGTAGCTGCATGTGAAGTCAATGTAAGTCGACGGTATTCAAAGAGTAAGTTAACTTTGCCGTTAGTAAGAAAATTTGGCGTTAGCCAGCTGGTCTGCACAGATAAAGGCACAGATTTGAGTTTTTTCACGCACTAGATTTGCAAGATATTAACTTGGCTTATTTCCATACTCATACAATTTTTGTTTACAGAACAGTCGTGACTTTTCAGCTTCTGATGTAAAAATGGTTTCATGAGCAGTGTAACTGCATCAAGCTTTACTAACATCACACTTATTAAGATTTATTAACATCACACTACTTTTGTAGATGCAATACTTGATTCTCGAGCTCCAAGCGTTTGAGTGTCCTGAGTTTTTCTCTGATGTGCAGAAGGAGGGTGATCAGACTGGTGATTAGGCGAGGGGGGAGGCGAGGTTGTTACACAGGCCTTGGTTTTGGGACCCATTCATGATACAGACAAGGTTTAAACAAAATCTGAGACAGTGCTGCAACAACCTGATCTGAATTTTTTTTTTTTTAAATTCAATCACCCAGCTACCGTGTTGTGAAGAGGTAACCTTGTATTTTTGTATTTTGAGAAATTTTACAATTTTATTTTTGTAATATTATGATTCTTTCTTGTAAAATTATGACTGTTGTCTTATTATTATGACTTTTTTCTTGAAATATTATGACTTTATTCTCATTAAATTACAACTTTTGCTTCTCAATTACGACTCATAATATTATGTCATGGCTGTAGGGGAGCTGGACCCAAATGCACTACACGGTTGAAAATGATTAACAAAAAGGAGGACTTTACTTACAAAAAGGAAAAACAAACAGGTCCAAAACAGGAACCAGGACCACTGACAAAAAGTGCAGCCAAACAGAGTGTATCCAAACACAAACCAAAAAACGATAGACAAATGCTCTGTTCGAAATGTACACTCACTCACTATATAGTGCACTATGCAGTGTGTCGGCCATTTTGTAGTGCTGTTCGAAATCTCAACTGAAATTTTACGACACTATATAGTGCGCTATAGAATCGTCATGAGGCTGTACCCTAAATCGATCGACTTAGACCATCATACATAGCGGCCTGTCTCGTGAAAGCAGAGAGTCTTTACAGACCAGTCAGGTGCAGATATTCTGGCGTTTGTTTATGCGACAGAGATAATAATTACAAATATCCGGCGCATAATTATGTTGCAGCGTAACACCCAAATAGTGTCTGAAATGTATCAACAGCAGTCAACCGTTATCCCCTAGTGAGTGTTCCATGTAGCAAACACTATATAGTTAGTTAGTGAGTGAGTGAGTGAGTGAGTGAGTGAGTGAGTGAGTGAGCGAGCATTTCCAACACAGGGAAAGACAGGTTAAATACAAGGCTTAAATACGCAAGGGGAACCAATCAGGGGAAACATGATTGGTTAAACTCAGTGGGTTGAAACAAGGCTAATAAATAAGATGAACAGAATCAGGTGAGGGGCGGAGACAGAGACACAAGGAACAGGAGCACAAGACATGTCAAAACAAAAGTCCAAACCAAGGTGCAGACTGTGACATATTACAACCTTGTTCTCAAAATCCCAGGTTTTGTTTCTCCTCAGTATGGCCCTAATTATATACATGTATGTGTGTATATATATATATATATATATATATATATATATATATATATATATGTGTGTGTGTGTGTGTGTGTGTGTGTGTGTGTGTGTGTGTGTGAGAGAGAGTGTGTGTGTGTGTGTGTGTGTGTGTGTGTGTGTGTGTGTATATATGTGTGTGTACATACATATATGTACATATATTGTGTATATGTCAGTACAAGGACTACGGAACCCTGGGCATCCTGGGAGCAAGCAGGAGAAGAGCCATCAACAACAATGTGGAGGTGGCAGAGAAAGCGTCCACATGGCCCTGGCTGAAAAGGGGTGACCAGTGGGGTCAGTAGAACGCCACTTGGACATAAGCCGAGGCTTGGTCGCTTGGACGAGGGCGTCTGTTGTGAGACCCGAAACACCTGATGACTCCAGGATACAACGCTAATGATGAGTCAAAGTTTCAGCATCAGAAGATGTATGAAAAACTATATAATGACCTATATATTATTATAGATTCAAGTATATTTTCTATTATTCTTTAATATGTGGAATCTGTTTATTCATGTTTAGGACCTGTTTGTTTTATATTGCACTACTGAATGACATATTGATGTGTTTGTTTAATATTGCACTACTGAATGACACATTGAAAGTCATAGTTTTTGATTTTGAGTTCAGTATTAGACTGGCACAGCTCTGAGTAAGATGCTAACTCTTGTGTGTCTCTCTGTCACAACCTGCACCTCCATTTTGGACTTTTAGTTTGGTATGTCTTTGTGCTCTTGTTCTGTGTCTGTCTCCGCCCCTCACCTGTTCCTGTTTGCCTCGTTTATTAACCTTATTAATTTCAACCAATCCTGTTTTGCCCTGTTTAGTTCTCATTCTATTTATGCCCTAGTGTTTGCCTTGTCTTTTCTTTATCATTGTTTGTGTATTTTGCGCACTGTCAAGCTGCACCTTTTTGTTATTGGTTTTTTGTTCCTGTTCTGCACATGTATTTGGATCTTCAGTTCAAGTAAAGTTCTCTGTTTTGTCACCTTCATCATTGTGTCCTGCATTTGGGTCCTGCACCACACCACCAGCGTGACACTCTCTGTGTATCCACAGATCCACAGTGCTACCGAGCCTGTGAATCCTTTGCCATCGATCCAGATAACCCCTAGGTCTGGAGCCGGTAACACATTTTCAAGTGTTTTTATTTTTTTTTTTATATATATATTTAAATAAAGAAAAGACTTATAAACGGATTAATTTAATCTGGACCAAAATAAAATTCGATCTAAATGGAACATGCCTTCATCTCCTTTCATATATAATGGCCAATTCACACTGTATGTTCATACTTGCAATCCATGAATACAACCAAAAATAGAAACAGAAATCCATAATCACGTGCACCTTGGAGCACAGTACATTTTCACTGGTGTCACTCTTTTAGAAGTAGGCAGAGCAATGCCATGAAGCTGTAAACAACAACATCTGATTTGACCACATTTCTCCTGTGGTATGCTCTGTAAATTATCTGTTTTAAAATCATCAGTCTTGGCTATGAAGTCCATCCAGTGAACACTTCAGAAACAACAAAATGAAATGCTGAAGATTTTATTGGTTGGATCTCATTTTCATTGATGATATTTATCCATCAGTTAGCTGTTCATTTTTTGTTGCCCCGGTAAGTAGCTGCTGTACTTCACACGCGTCACCATCATGGATCATAGACCTGAAGTAGCCGCTGCACTCGGGGCGCGCCGTCATATTGATCACCATGGCGAATTTTCACCTATGATATTTGTCCATCTGTTGACTGGCTGGCTGGCTGTTCATTTTTTGTCTCCTTTGTTCTTCTTCCTCCTTGTGCAAAAACAGCAAGAAAAACCTTTGCTGGCTGAGCGAAGCTTGGAGCGAATCCAAGCCATCGCACCGGAGGACTCTTTCTTTTTCTCTGCAGTAGAGAGTTCCACCTCCTTCATTCCATCCTGAACCTGCTCAGGTGTCAGGATGACTGGTGGCACTTTCTCCAAAGCGAGCGGTGATGGGAAAAAATCCTCGAAGCACATGTCTGATACAGTAGTTACTGATTCAAGACTAGAGGTTTTTTCATGTTTTAAGGCAAAATTAGATTCTGTCAAGTTTTAGTGTCAATGTTTTAATATAAGTAAAAGCAAAACATTTTACATGATGCTTAGATCAGAAAGCTCTGTGAGCTACATAAATATAAAATATTAGTGCGAAAAAAATTAAATTAAAGAGTAAGAATATTGAAAAGAGTGTTGGTACAAATTATTCACCTGGTCCACAGAACCAGGTGAACTCAAAACACTCATGTTATAACACCAAATGTTATAAGTGTAAAAGTTTACCTTGTCCATAGCACTGGCTCAATATAAATTTGTGGTAGCAAACACCAACTGAAATCGATATCACAAAACCAGACAATTAAGGCGTCCACATCCTACCTATCTACTAGTTCCGGACCTGGTGAGTATAGAACTAGTAAATACTAAAATTTCATAAAAATTTGGTGCTGTAGATCAATAGGTGCATCAATCACCAGCATACCACCCACTCTTGCGAGAGGCGTGCCCCCCAACCTGAGCGGCATCTATGCTCTAAAAGCAAACTGTTAGCCTACTTTATTCGTGTCTCCCCAGGCTTTTAATGTTCACGTCACCCGGTCTGATCACTCATTTCCATCACTCAGTATACATGAGTGAGAATGGTTTACCTTAAGCAGTGTGAACACAAATGTCCTAGGAGCAGTGTAACTTGTGTGCCATGTTCATGAACATTTTCACGCTTTCACTCATCAAACAGCCACAAACCTTCACTCAATTTAAGACCCACCCCTTGTGAAAACGGTTAATATGACTGGGGTATTGACCAGTGGATTACTAGCCTACTATGAGCTTTCTAAACTCTGCGTGTGCGCGGTGACGCACTGTTCTGAAGTACCCCTTTCACAATAAATATACATCCACGCGCACCGTTAAATGGTTTCAGTCCGTTATAACAGATGTGACAGTAATAACATGTCTATCACAAGAAATATTCACTAAGCCATAGTAATTATTGTTTAAAATGCTCAGTAATCCAGAAAACGTTGTCAATATAACTTAACCTTATTACTTTTGCACATTCAATGAATGGCAGGTGCTGGGTACAATAAATTGTTGCCGCCATCCTAATCTGTCAAGCTAACCAATGAACGGTGGTCATTTTTTGTCGTGGCAGACCAGGTGTTAATTCCCTCCTTGACGATTGGTTGTTGGTTTCTTTGTTCTGTCATTGGCTAAGTAGTCAATGATTAGATGGCATCATAATCTGTAAAAGGCTTAGGTAACCGTAATGAGAGGGTACAGTTCCTTGGGGCATATCCACCCCTTTTTGCCTTTTGTGACTGGTATTCCTAGCTAGCAAAGTGTGTTTCAGTTAATTGTTTAATATCTGTGCCTGACTTAAGTTTATGAGATGGAAGGGATGCCTGTTAACGACTGGTGCCAGGCTACAAATATACGCAAGTGAGTTCAAATATACTGGACAGCTTGGTGACTGAGAGGTCAAAATACTATTCACATACCTTGGACTTTACTCCTGTTGTTTTTCTTTTAAGAGATTGCTATGCATTCATTATGCATGTGTCACTGATCTGCTGTTAAGATGCATTTACTGTATTTACTCCTCACCAGCAGGGGTCAGTAGCGAGATCGTGGGTTCCCCGTGGGAGTATATGTGTGCGAGTAGCGATCTCCTCTCGTTATTCTGGAGGATTTTGTGAAAAGAAACCGTGCCTCCCAGTTGAATTATTTATTCCCTGTATTACCAGGTTGGTAATGAGCAAAAACATCACATAAGTTGTTTTGTTTAACTAGCTTACTTTAACCGAGCTTGGATATTGGAGTAGGAAGGTTATTTTAATGGAATACGTTTTCTTATTAGCACGACCAAAGTACTCCATGTCGAATGTAGCTTAACGCTAGCGAACGTCACACATTCCCCTTGTATATTTTAATTTTGGTTTCATCAGCTCCTACAAAAGAAAAACACCAGTTCATATCGTAATCACTGAAACTGTTGAACATTTTCTGTGTTTGCGTATGCGTGTGTGTTTTTAAAATGTTCGTACAGAGGGCTGTGATGGTGTGCGCGTGTATGTTTACCTGTGTTTTCAGAAAAACCGTTACTGTGAGGCATCTAGTCAGTTTAACTAGGTAGCCACAGAATATAAACCTGGGTAAACATTGTATCGGCAAAAATAGGAAGCTAAGTTTGAAAATATGAAAAGAGATTGTGTTTTATTTGAGTTTTTTTTTTTTGTATTTATTTGCTAATGGGAAAAGAAGAAATTATTTTTTCTGGAATGTGTAAGGACAAAGATCATTGAATATATAATGAGATAAAGACTAGTTGCACTTGCTGACAAAAGATATCAAATAAACATTTATTCTGGAGGATTTCGTGAAATGAAACCACGTCTCCCAGTTGAATTATTTATTCCCTGTATTACCAGGTTGGTAATGAGCAAAAACATCACATAAGTTGTTTTGTTTAACTAGTTTACTTAAACCGAGCTTGGGTATTGGAGTAGGAAGGTTATTTTAATGGAATAAGTTTTCATATTAGCACGATCGAAGTACTCCATGTCGAATGTAGCTTAATGCTAGCGAACGTCACACATTCACCTTGTATATTTTTATTTTGGGTTTCATTGGCTCCTACAAAAGAAAAACACCAGTTTATATCGTAATCACTGAAACTGTTGAGGCTGTAGCCATTTTCTGTGTTTGCGTATGCGTGTGTGTTTTTAAAATGTTCGTACAGAGGGCACTGTGATGGTGTGCGCGTGTATGTTTACCTGTTTTCAGAAAAACCGTTACTGTGAGGCATCTAGTCAGTTTAACTAGGTAGCCACAGGCTAGTTTGGTGCTTCTTATTTTTGTGTTCTACAGCAGTGCAACAATCGTAATGTCTGTTTAAACGGGATTCTTCTAAAGAATGGGAAGCTGACTGGTGAAACAGGATTAATATAATTTAGACAACACGCAAGATAATCCGACGTAAAAGTTCATTTGCTTTGTGTGACAGAATATAAACCTGGGTAAACATTGTATCGGTAAAAATAGGAAGCTAAGTTTGAAAATATGAAAAGAGATTGTGTTTTATTTGAGATTTTTTTTTGTATTTATTTGTTAATGGGAAAAGAAGAAATTATTTTCTCTGGAACGTGTAAGGACAAAGACCATTGAATATATAATGAGATAAAGACTTTAAAGTTGCACTTGCTGACAAAACATATCAAATAAACATTTATTCTGGAGGATTTCGTGAAATGAAACCACGTCTCCCAGTTGAATTATTTATTCCCTGCATTACCAGGATCCTGGAACCTGTTGCGCCAGTCCCACAACATGGGATCCGTAACACATCACCACATACCTCAGACAACTTCATTAAACGTGGCACTTTGAGTCTCTTAACAGAAAATTACACCATTTTTTTGTTGTATTATTTCTGAAAGTGGAGCTTGTTTTTGCCTACACCACTCACTAGTCACAATGAGCTAACCTGCCCTTCAAAACCTCTGTGTCTAGTTCCAAAAAGGAAATGGAAATCAAATTGCTTCTGTTAGCAGCAGCTGTAGGCTGAAGTCAGTTAAGTTAGTGAACAAGGTCTGCCAACGTCAAGTTACGCAAACATACACATTTTTGTAGTTCCAGTGTTCTGAAGCTTGGTTTTCACACCTCTTAACAATACATCCAGTGACAAGCTGAGTTAGCAGGGTGGTCCATGTGTATACGTATTGTAGCACCAGGGAGCTGGCTGGTTGGTTGTGCCCGCCTACCCAGAATGCCTCTCAGCACAATGTGAATCAATTATTAATGCTAATTTTTACCCTTTTGTTATGCACCCCATGTGTGTGCCCACCTACCTCTCATGTGCCATCTTCCTGTCACCATTATCGTGTAGTAGACGTGGTGTACTTAACTTGTGCTGTTTACCTGTTTTGGGTGAGCTTGTGCAGTATTGCTCAATGCATCCTTTTGAGGATGGCCCTTATGATTACTTGGCAATAAAAAGCACTGATTCCAAATGAGTTCCATGCCTCTGTCTCATCCGTCACCCAGTCAATGCTGTAGTATTTTAAAAGCCCCAGATGAAGTTGGCCCTGGTGGCATGGTAAGCGTGAAATACCCTCTTTTACTTATCCTGGTGGACGTGGAAAGTAACAGAGTGATCGAGATCATTAGCGAGGGAGTGTTGATCAACTATCAATTACTTTTGCTGGATTATTTGTGAAAGTGGAGCTTGTTTATGTCTACACCACTCATCAGTCAGATTGAACTAACCCTCAAAACCTCCATGTTTAGTTCCAAAAGGAAACCAAGAAAAGCAGAAGAAAAGACAATCATAGCAAAGATGGATAATGAAACAGTGTCACATGATCATTATTAGATCTTTTTCAACTAATTACATTTCTCATGTGAATTATCAGTTATGTCAATTATGGTCATTCTCTGCTCTAGCATGTAAAGTAGCCAGTAAAGTCCATAGAGTGAACACATCAAAAACAACCAAATGAAATGTAGAGGAATTTATTAATCCGATTTCATTATGAAAATGAAATGAAATTCTCTTCGTTGTCATCCCAGCCTCATAGAGAGAGTTCACAGTTGGACGAATCTGGGTGTCCTCAGGACCACGGTAAGTAGCTGCAGTACTTCACACGCGTCACCATCATGGATCATAGACCTGAAGTAGCCGCTGCACTCGGGCGCACGCCGTCATATTGATCACCATGGCGAATTTTCACCTATGATATTTGTCCATCTGTTGACTGGCTGGCTGGCTGTTCATTTTTTGTCTCCTTTGTTCTTCTTCCTCCTTGTGCAAAAACAGCAAGAAAAAACTTTGCTGGCTGAGCGAAGCTTGGAGCGAATCCAAGCCATCGCACCGGAGGACTCTTTCTTTTTCTCTGCAGTAGAGAGTTCCATCTCCTTCACTCCATCCTGAACCTGCTCAGGTGTCAGGATGACTGGTGGCACTTTCTCCAAAGCGAGCGGTGATGGGAAAAAATCCTCCCAGCACGTGTCTGATACAGTAATTACTGAATCAAGACCAGAGCTCAGTGAGGAATGAAGGGATTCCACTGCTGTGTGAAAAGACGCATCATCCTCTGCCTCACTGTCATCGTCCAGTGCCAAGAATTCTGAAAAATAAAGAGCTAATTCTTAGACTTAAAACACTTTCCCACAAAGTTTTTCACATTTTAAAGGCAAAATCAGATTCTGTAAAGTTTTAGTGTCAATGTCTTAAAATAAGTAAAAGCAAAACATTTCACATAATGCTTAGCTCAGAAGGTTCCATGAGCTACATAAATATAAAACATTTGTGAGAAAATAATGAAATGCTGCATCACAAAAGAGTAAGGAAAGTGAAGAGTTTTAGTACAAATTATTCACCTGGTCCAAAGAAGATGGGCAAACTGTCTCCCATTGCCAACACAACATCTTCAACATCTAGGCCTTCCTTTTGGCCTAGTTTGTAGGAAAAGGACCCTGCCTCTGGACTGACATCTGTGATAGAGAGTGAAACTTTGTAATCATTCTGCATATTACAAATAATTATTTCCTAAAGAACCTGAAGTCGTGTCTTTTATTGTTTACACTGTAAATCTCAGTTTTAGCATAACACATGTATGGCAGCATTTTCAGCATTTCACTGTTTTACAAACTCTATGCCTCACCTGTATCGAAGCACTTTTCCAGAGAGGGCAATTCAGCAATGGTCTCTGTCTCCTGGGAATCCTCCTCCAGTGACTGTGTGACAGACTGGTCAAAGCTGTCAGCCTGTTTGTCACAGAACACTTCTTCTGCTGGAGGCATCTCATCTACAAATTAAATCAAGAAAACTATGAGAAATGCACCTTGAGGACATTTGTCATGAATACACCTATAATACTAATAATAATAATAATAATAATAATAATAATAATAATAATAATAATAAATTGGATTTTAAAAGTCACCACTTTCTCACTGGTGTCTGACATTCGATGAAAAATTCACGAAAGTCAACAGAAATAAAAGTTAACGGACTGATTAAAAGTACATTCATGTTTAAACCATGAATTTGTAGACAGTGTAAAAGAAGTCGGTTAAAATTGTTAGCAGGACAACTCACCATCATTATAATCCTGAGCGTCTTTGAAACTGTCATCTGTGTCGCTGAGCTGTTCCTCCACGACAACACCGACGACGGACTCCATCAAAGTTGCAAGCTCGTTGGGTCCAACTTCAGACATTTGGAGCACGAAGTCACTTAACTTGTAAAACAAGCGGACAACCGTTTGAGACTTTGAAGCAAATTGTTCAAAAGTTTGATCGCTATACTGGCTGTGCGAGTGCTTTTATATGGTCTCGTGCGGCACTGAATTGTTCACCTATTATGACGTTATCATGGAGTGAACCTGGTTCACTCATCCATTGGGTTAACGGAATGCAAGGAAACCGGCCGATAAATATTACAGTTGTTTGTCTACCCATTGAAGACAAAACTTCTCTTAATCATATCCATATGTGGATCAATAAAACTGTTGGAAATGTTGTCGGAATGGTAGGACTTTATTCATTGCAACCAGTGTTAATCCCTTCAACGAAATTAATGACGAAAATATGCGTTGATGAAGGGATTTTTAATGTAGTCAGAGATGACGAAGACTAGACGAAACAGTGCACCATGACGATATAAGAAGTGAATTTGATTTCATGTATTATTGACGAAAATATGGCGAAACGAAAACATTGCGAGACGTTTATTATATCCTAAAACATTTTAGAAAGAACATGGATGATTTAGTCCAATCACAGACACGCGTTTACTGTTGCAAAGGAGCACTAGAAAACGCATGCTCATTATCGACAGACAGGAAGCTATAGTTAAGTTAAAATCTACACTCGATTTCATTGTCGTGTCCTCAGAAAGCCCTATGGTATGGCAGACAATCCACCAAAACCGGGGAGGAAAAGGTCAAATATATGGCAGTTCTTTATTATTCCGTTTTTCTGGCCATGCGTAACCTTCTCCCCCAGTTTTCACGAAATTAATTTCAGTGCAGCGGTAACAGGTCCCTCCAAAGGCTGTGTAGTGTGCTTATAAACAGCTAACTCATTTTCCAATTGCTGTTCCGTTTTTAATCGCGTATTTTCCATTTGAAAATGAATGGGGAAACTTTAAGATCTCCAGTGGTACGCGAGGGATTGCACAGCGGCAGTCGATAGTTGGATTCAATGGACTTTTGCTCCGCAAAGCGGGTAGCAAACGCAAACCAGTATAAATCAAACACTGATGCTGCAGCGCAATCATATTCTTAGTTTCTGGCAGAAATGCATCTCTAGTTTTGATCTACAGCTGAAGAATTGTTACAATTTGACAAATGCCATTACCTCAACTAAAATGGCACTATTTTCGTTTACTAAAATGATGTGTCATTTTTGTCGGGGAGTTATTGACTCAATTGAAACAATATGACATGACTAACATCTGACTAAATTTAAGGGACATTTTAGTCAAAAGACTAAGACTATGACTAAATTTAAAAAATGTGTAAAAATTAACACTCATTGTAACTTACTGTCAACGAGTCCATCATGGTCCGTCCATAAACTTTAACAGTGTTTGGCTGTGGAAATTATTGTTGAGAGGTGATTGTTCACTGCAAATGTGAAATCCAAAATTAACAAGTACATAGGCCCAGATTAGCACCATGGGGTGCCCCAAGGTGACCACACCTCAAGTGCCCCCTTCACAGAACTATACAACAGAAAAGTGAGGCCAAGCATGAAAAGAACTACAGCAGTGAAGACCACAGATTTACATACACCTGTATTAAATGCCAAGCTACCAGACTCTATATACATCCTACAGACAACCCAAATGCATTGTAGCCTACAAACACTGTAAAAATGATGAGCTGATTGTACTTAAAAATATAGTGCAACATTTTTGCATACCTATTTTTAAATATACCCCACTTAACATTTTAGGTATTTTAAAAGGTATTTGAAAAAAAAACTTAAACTGACATTACCAAAAAATCTGAATTTCACTTCTTTACTTAAAAATATGTTTCTCCAGCCAGGAAAATAAAGCTGTTTCATTTAGACTTCCTTAATATTTTAAGATGAATATGAATAATAATTTGAGTTAATACTACCACTACTCAACTATTACTACTGCAATTACTGTTACTACTGCTACTACAACTGCTACTACTACTGCCACAGTGAAAATCTATAGCAGGTGGATTTAGTACTAGTTGTACATCAAATAAATTTAAAGTCACTACACAAATAACAGTCTTTCAGCCAACTTCAAATCAACATCATTTTATTTTAAGAACTGGCAAACAAAAAACATGAGAGTACCACAATCATACCGCTTTTTAATCCTGCAGTCACCTGTGCCCCCTCCAAAATGATCCCTGCCTCTAAAGGACCACCATCTGCAGAGACCCCTTTGATGACAATCTTCAATGTGTGGTGTTTCAGGTCATCAGGGTTGAGTTCGCCATGAGTGTCCTAAAATAAACATGAAGGACAGATTTACTATATGATACTGCTTGCAAACCTGTGTTCTTCTCCTCACTGGTCTTCTCCTTACACGCTAATGACTGCAATTCCAAGGGCTGGTCTTTTCAACCTTGTTTGCAGACACTGAAGGACTTAAAGCAAAAGACATGGTCAAAGAACGGAGCATAACTGAAGTGAAATTGGGAATCCCAGTCTACACTGGGCCCACACAACACATCTATAGTGGTCACAGAGGCACTTCAGGATGCAGCTGTACTATACATGCCAGGGCAAAAGTGTTGCAGATGTATGCAAGTACCACACTAACCTGGTAATGTGTATTGAGGTGCTCAGTGTTTTCAGAGAGGTGTACCGTCAAGCCACGAAACACTACCTCTCTACAGCTGTCCACACCAGCATCCTTAGTGGAATACAAACACACAAATGAACAAGAATTGTTAATGAGTTCAAGGTTTGACACCAAAGCTCAACATTTCAAAAATCCATGTTGAATCAGTAAACACAACTGAATTAACTGGTCCAGAAACATCAGTGAGTCATGCATTTTGAAGGCAGCATTTCCTCCCTTGGAGCGGAAACAAACTGAGGAGCCTATCAGTGTGTTTGTCCAGGTTAGAATAGAATTGTGAGATCAACTGTTGTCAACTTTT
Source organism: Chanos chanos (assembly GCF_902362185.1). Taxonomy (NCBI): domain Eukaryota; kingdom Metazoa; phylum Chordata; class Actinopteri; order Gonorynchiformes; family Chanidae; genus Chanos; species Chanos chanos. The sequence goes on along the minus strand of NC_044508.1, from coordinate 14,390,690 downwards.
TGAATTCCTCTTTCACCTTAAAAGCAAGACTTAATCATTTTTAACAAAGTTGTAGTCTATTACGAAATGTGTATTGACAGTCACATATAGGCTACAATCCATATTCCTCTGTTCACATTCAATGATATTTACAAAATGGAATAAAAACCTCTCATGCAGTTACAGAATAACTGAAGTCACCTGCATGACATCAAAAAGGGCAAGCCATCTCTCCATCAGGTCTTGTAGAGGTGGGCTGTCCTCAACTATTTCCTGCCTGCAATAGGAAAAGGTTCTGGCCATCTTCTCACCAACAACTTTCCAGTTGTCCCTAATCTTGACGTCGCTGAGAAGCTCTACCCACACTCTCTCCAAATTTTGTTCAGTTTCATCACTTGGGAAAGAGGGGAGGTAGTTTAGCTCTGCTTTACATGGCTTTTTTATTACTGCAGGCCTCTTGTGTTGTGAGGAGTTAACAGCCAATTCAGGGCATCCAAGCTGCTTTAGTTTCTTTCTGTAACTGGCCATCTTAGTCTTCAATCTGGATAACCAGCCATCGTACCCAGACAATGATCCAGGCTCCCTCAGGCATGGATATTTTTCAATTAGTGCCTGCATAACTGCACATATCTGCTTGCTGGTGGGGTATGCACAATGCTGGAACATGTTTTTGACTAGTGTGTCAAAAATCTGAGATCTCACACTGTGATTGTTCAAGAGAACCCCATTTTTAAGGAACTCTTCATTACTGTCTGCAGAGTCAGCTCTGTGTCATATGGAAATGTAGGAATGTGGAAGTGTGCTGGCCCGTGCTGTGACCGCAACCCCTTATTATTCAGGGGGGACAGCAACGCTGATGATGAGACATCTGATGAGGTGACTGAAGACACAGTTGATGGGGCATCTGCAGATAGAGTGGAGATATTCTGAGGGCTGTCAATTGCTGTTAAGGTGATAAGCAAAGGCTCCACAAAAAACAACCTTAATGGGTGTCTTTGTTTTTCAAAGTGGCTGCAGAAGTCAAAGAAAAAAAAATCCTCAAATTCTGCAACCATATAATGCAGAACAAAGTTTTCAGGTAAATTCCACTTTCACTATAAAAACATAGTTATTTCTAAACAAGCATCCTATTAACATAGCTATTACATAGTGTACTTCTTAAATGGTTCCTTAATGTTATTCATCAAAAAAGAGCAAGTGTCAAGTGATGACTCAAAGCTGATCGGCTAGAACAGAACATCAATGTGGCTCTTCAGGGTAACCATGCATTACCCCCCAACACCGTATACAGGTAATGGGATAATGTCATTCAAGTCACTCTGGAGAAGGAACTTGAGATGTCTCTAGCTCAAATGATCTCATATGCTCATCATACCACGCCACACGGGTCTTCACCGTAAATCCAACCTAATTCTCAACAATGACAATTTGGTGAATTTGCACAAAAACTGTCAGCCCTGCAGTAGAGCCATGGGGCAGAATCATACCAGCACAGAATTTTGTTCCATGGCAAGACGCAGAGTTAGCCAATTTCACTGATGTCTGGTTTGGGAACTTGCTTAGCGTTGCTTCCTGCATGTCAGCCTTCAACAAATCCAAAGGCACAAGGGAAACGTGTGAATCAGAAAGGGCTGGTTTTGAAAAACTCCTATTCTGTGACTGATAAGCCATTACCCACTGATGTTTGGTTGCAAGAGATAGCAAAATGTTTCTGAGGGAATTTGTAAGCCGGACTACATGTAACCCCTCGTTCTCGACCGACGCTACTCTTGCAGGGATCGCAGACAGGATGGACTGGGTTCACAGCTGGTGTTTTATTAACTGGCAAATAAACAGTATTTGGTTGTCAGTTTACTGTATTATAATACTACTCATCTCCGGCTATGCACTCGCCACCAGTGCAAAGAATAGGGACGAGATGTGGCGTAACCAATGACCTTGACAACCAACGGTTACCAACTGGCCCAAGGAGAGGGGCATCTTAATACAAACAAATTCAAAAAATATCATGAGAACACTTGGAAATGGATATTCAGGGGAATGAAAATCTCATATTCATTTGAACTGGTTAAGACTACTCCTGCTACATTCGCGTGTGAAAAAACTTAGCCTCGAAACCCATTGTCCACATAGCCACAAGAGGACCAAAGGCCTGTATCAGGTCTGGACAGTGCTCCACAAAAATGATGCTTTGGTATCATTTTTTTTACCTGGGAAGATATGCAAATGTCTATGTCTGTGCTCCGATAGTTTGATACCTAGGTAGCAAATGGTCTCTCTTGTATGAAGCAACAACCAGCTCAAAGAATACAAGATCTTTCAGTAATGGTTCTAGAACCACTGAATAGCCGTGTGTTTTGACATCGTCTACTTGACAAAGCACTGCCAAATGAATGGAGGTCAATTCAGACCGCAGTTGTGATGGAATATTTCCTAACATCCAGTACACAGTTGTTATCTTGTGTTTCTTTTGGGAGGTTCCTAGGGGATTGCAGACCTCAAAATCATCAACATACAAAATTAAAGACACCCTGAATTCATCTCCATTCAAAACATTGCTCTCTTTAAAGTATGAACCATCATAGAAACACCTGTACTGAAGTGTCACGTCACGTTTGGAAGTTGCAGTACTTTCTTTTTCCAAAATATTTTTGTTCAGTAACTGAAACAATGATTTTTGAATTGGAACATAATGAAAACTCCTTTTTGCCCTTGAATCAATTATATACTCCACAGGTTGAACAACACCTAAATTCTCCTCAAAATATCTTTTTCTTTTGTTTGCACTGTTTGCAAAGGGACCATCCACCCCAAGTGCTGTACTTACCGGTTCTGATTCGCATAACTCCATCACTAAATCTATAATTACTGATGCAGGAAGTATGCAACAGTGTTTCTCCAAAGTTTGCTCAATAATATTTTTGAAATCTTGAGCTGATGCTACAGATGAAATGAACTGTAAGTCCTCTAGTAACTCATCCACACAACTTCCTGATACAGGGAGGAGGCTTTCAAATTTAAGCAGCAATGAACCAAGCTTTTTCACAGCAGCGTTTTTTAAAGGTTCACTCTCCTCATCAAAAGTCAAGAGACTGTTTTCAGCCATATCTTCTGTATCAATTATGCTATCGACAGCATCATGAGCATCTGATGTTCTCTGCAGAACTGCACATTTAAAAAATCAGTGGCTGAATGAGGAGTATGTTTTCTGATTTTGTGAGCTGCAAATGTCCCAGACACAAGTCACAACCACTGAAAACACAGTCAACCGTTTCTTGTTGACTCAGATGATATCTTAGATGAGCAAAAAAGTCCTTCTCTGTTGTGAATTTGTTTGATCCACAATTCTGACGACAGAAAGAAAGGAGCTCTCCACTTATCGAAACATCAGGGCAATGGTGTCTTGCCAGATGTTTTCGGAGTACTGTGATTCTTGAAGGTGCAGGGGCATTCAGAGTGTAGACAGGGCTGTGACAGTCATGAACAATTCTACAATGCTTATGAAGGTCTCCTCTCCTCAAAATTTCTTTTTCACAAAATTTGCATACCATCTTCATGCTATCCTACAAGATGACAAAAACAATAACAAAACCAGCTTTGTAGTATGCGATCGGCTACAGGAAAGAAAAAGGAATATTATGGCACTGTACACTATCCGACAGCTACAACAAAGATTTGGGAGTTGGGATCTCGAATGACTCCTAAACTCTATGTACTGAAAAAAAGTACAAAACAGCTGCTGTTCTTACTGTCACTCAAAGTCTCATAGACAAAAGCTTCCCTGAATCAGATATAGGCCTAGCAAAGAAGAACATTTATGTGTTAATTCTGTAGTTCAAAGTCATTTAGGTACACAGTGTCACAGTAGGAGCTGACAATCTTTTGCCGGCCAATTGATTAGCTGGCTAGTTAGCTAAATCATGAGTGATTGGTATGGTTTCGGTCTATTTCAATTACGTTTTAATAGGGCTGGGACCTGTGGCGTCGTTAGACCTGGGCGTCCGGGGCTACAGCCCCGAATGTTTTATGAATAGCCCCGGATCTCTCTCTCTCTCTCTCCCTTTTTCTTTTTTTTTTTAAACAATAAAAATAATAAAAAATAGCCCCGGATCAATTCATCTGTCATTCCGATCATACATTAACAGTCGAAAATAATATGATATCGTTAATCAGAAACGCAAGTACGTTTTGGGTTCTCTGTTAGCGCTTTTCCACTTGGACGGTGCTGGTGCCCGTGCCGGTGCGGAGCCAGTACTGCCTTGGTGCCTTTTGAGAGCCGGCCCGCATTTCCACAGGTTTGGGAACCGAACGCTACGTAGCGAAAGTCTGGGTAAATTCCGTGGGGAAAAAATAATGTCGGACAGAACGCATCTGCTTGCTTTGTACTTTTATGCTAGGCTTCCACACAGCGAAACACCTCACGAATTCTGCCCAAAAACGTTTCGTTCTGGGGTGAAACTCATGAAAATAGTAAGCCTGTCACCTAGCTCAGAAGTTTAAAAGAGTGCTCAAATGATGGTCTGCAGTGGTCTATTTGCACCAGCCAGAGCCGAGAGAGTGAGTGTTTTTTCTACCATTCTGGGTCCGAAAACGTTCATGTAACATGCAATATAAGTCAATATCGTGCCAAACATTTACATTAATGTTTTACAAATGATTAAATTCAACAAAAGAGCAAACTTATACTGAACACTATCAGTGTCTTAAAATGACTCTTAAAGTATAACTTTGAATATTAAAGTGCAAATTAACACCAGACTACTCTTGCAAGTTAACTACTTTTTAAAATTAAAAACTGTAGAAGGGTAAAAACATGCCAGGCAGACACTGGTATAATGTAAGTGACACAGCTACAACTAATAAAACTGATAATGGGTGTGTTAGATTTACAGTAGGTATGCGACTGGTCAAGCATTGACAATAGTCAATAGTATTGGCAGCGCCAAGGCGGTGAGTGGCCCCCAAATCAAATTCTGCTTAGGGCCCCATAAATGCTTGGGCCGGCCCTGGGGCTAAGCCCCCAATGTTTCAAGATCCTAACAACGCCTCTGGCTGGGACAATATATCAAAATTCGGTATATCACGATCCAAAAATATCACAATCCGTTTCTCAAGAAGGAAAATGATATCGTGATATTTGCTACTTTGCAGTGTGCCCTTCCTGTATTTGTATTTGCTACTTTGTATTGTACCCTACCCTCTAGAAATCAAAGTTTCTTTGGCTATGACTCTCAACTTCTGTCTACAACTGAGACTCTTGTTTATTAAGTCCATGCATATTAATTAAATGAGTACATTCTTCTCCTGAATATACGATGCATAAGGAGTTTTATAGTATGGCGTTGCTTAGTTGCTAACGTATCACATATGAACATGTGTAATTGACTGAAAAATGCAGATTAAGATGCCTTAACAATCAAAGCGATGATGGAATTATGGCATCTTGTTAGGGTATCTTAGGCATCACTTAAAGACTAAGCCTTATTGCAACTAATCGTGCTGTGACTATCAGTGTCAAAATAACAGTACATAGGCTACACACGTGTGTCATTGAAAACTGCTGTTTAAAATGACTGAACAACAAAAATGTGAGGGGATTTATGCTATCTTGTTATGCAAAGAAACAGTTTCTGTTCATAATATAGAGACACATACTTAATGTATGATTCATGATGTCATGTTAGTCATTTAACTTAATACGTCTGATTATGTCAGAGACAAACGAATGGAGAAGCAGTTTCGCTACCACAGGCCTATATTTTTTCATCCAATTACGTGCATGCACTCAATTTGCAAGATATGCACAGCCATATATTGCATGCTTATGGATGGTTGATATGCCTACATACTGGTAGTGCTGCCCAGCCAATATTCCCCCTCCTCTGGAAATTGAACTTGGAAACTCAAATCATGGCTACTCTCCGAAGAAAGAAAGTTCAAGTTCAAGTTTAAGTTTATTTAAAGCCAATATCACTGTTTACAGTCTCAAAGGGCTTTACATGCCCACAGGATGACAACAAACAGAGCAGGGTGGCACCCCCTGACTTGATAGCGGGCAAGAATAAACTCCTCAAAAAACCCTGATGCTAGGGAAAAATAGGAGAAATCTTGAGAAGGACCACAGAGAGAGGAGACCCCTTCTAGGCCAGCCAGGTGTGCAATAGGTGCCAACCCAGTGGGCAAATTACAAACAACACAATGATAATGAACATGAAAACACAACTAGTAGAATGGATTTATGGACACATTTTAGTTATAAAACAACTGAAAATAAAACACACTGAAAACAATGTGGTTGCAAAAACTTGTAGTTTTCGTTGACTAAAACTAGACTAAAACTAATAATGATCAAATATCTGAAGTATGACAAAAACGAATATGTATTTTAGTCAAAAATCTAAGACTAAATCAAAATCACCAGCCAAAATTAAAACTGGTAAACAAAACGACCAACAAATTTACTGTCAAGTTTCTGGCAAATATGACACCACTTAATTGTCGTGCTCTCACTGAAGAAAACAAAGAAGAAAATGATTTTTTTAAACTTTAAACACTAACTTTAACATCGCTATATGAAGGTAAATATAAGTTGCAAAATAAGAGGGCTTGTAGACTTGATTTTGAGAACTTGTAGAATACGATGTGAAAATATATATATATATATATATTTTTTTTTTTTTACTTGAGAACATTTTCCAGTACAACCACAGCTCGGTGATTACAACCTCTCGAATCAGTCCCTGTAACTTCAAATCTGTGTACCTTGGCTGTTGCTACACTTCTTGTGATAAATTAAGCAAAACTAAGTTGCACTTGTAACTCTGAAGTGAGACAACAGTGCGGGGAGGAGGGACCAGGGTGAACCAATCAGAAATCAGAACGCTCTTCATCTCCTGTTTTCTGATTGGTTCACCCTCCGCCCCATGCTCCCTGCTCTGCTGTCACTTCCAGAGCTACACAGCAAGTTAGTGTTCAATAAAAAAAAAAGGACTGCACTTCAAAAAAAAAAAGAGTTGTGGTTGTAATAACCAAGTGTGGCTGTACTGGAAAATGACTTCAAGTTTAAAAAAAAAGGGTTGGATTACAAATTTGTAGCTGTTTTCTAAAGAAACAGAACATGCCTGTCAATGACAGCTCGGCTCAAATGATCGTATTTATATATAAAATACTGTATTCATTTTGATTAAAAGGTTATCAAAAACTCATCTTCAAGCATGTCCAGCCTTTTGACTGGTACTTCACAATTACAAGTCAATTTTAACAAATACATTCAAGCTGTCGAAGACAGTCAAAGCCCAGAGTGGAGCCACATCTTACACGTACTCTTTTAAAAATGAATGGTCACAAAAATTGCCATTCATAACAAAGGGGACACTTAGTACACATTACTAATGCTCTGTATGTGGAGAAGAGAATGCTTGCTGTCACCAGGGGATAGCAGATGTTACTAGGCACATAAACAGCAAAGGCCATCAGGAAAAACAGAAGGCACTGCAATCCAGCAGTACTCAGTGCCACTTCCTTCTGCTGGGGCAGTGACTGCCCAAGAAGTGAAGGTTGGTAATGCACAGTGGTGTTATGGTTATGTGGTGGAGGGTAATGACACTATACCGTTTACATAAGCTCATTTCCTAAATAGAGTTTTGCCTTTTTGGAGCTGGCATGATCTATTAGGCTACCTGAATTCACTGTGTACACTCATCATTCAAAATCTAACATCAGTGCAACTGTATCTTGTAGACAAGGAGGGCAGAATTAAAGATGGCTGTTATGCTGGCAAATCATAATATACCACTGGCTGTCACAGATCATCTGGGGCCACTCATGAAAGAGTGCCTCACAGAGTCAGCTACTGCACAGGGGTCAAAATGTGCAAGGACCAGGACCTCCTGTATTATAAATATCAAATCAGCAAAATAAGGTACCAAAGGCCTTAAACAGCCTAAAACAAGACAGAATATATTGGTATCAAAACATTTTGTATTCGCTCAAGAAAAAGAAAAAAGTACAAACGGTAATACATATTTACAATATCTGAATGTGCAACTGCTAAAAAAAAAAAAAAAAAAAAAGCACATAGACAAGAATGAGATTGTTTAGACCAAGTGGCAACTTATGCTCCTTTACCCGACGGATGCAGCGTTCAACATGAACCCTTAGCCTGGCAACAGACTGTGTGTGTTTAACTTCATGTGCAGACATTTGTGTGTGTTTTGACAGGAAACCTGACCGGTGGATCTTACATGGCACTAGGTCATCTACCAGGAAGCCCTTATTCACCATAATCGCCATGTCAGGGATAATGATTCCTGACTGTCTGAACAGCTCTTTGTCACTAATAGACCCAGCATAGAGTCCAGACACAAAAGTTATGGAACCATGGTGGTCTCACAGGTCTCTCTGGCAGCTCCCACACACTTCGTCTCGGCTGTACTTGCTCATATTGGTTCCACTGAAACAAGGTTGGGACAGCACTTTTTTTAGGCGTCTCCTTTGTGTTCCCTCTACAAAATCATTGCAGGTGAAATGGACACTATGGACTTTGGTGTGTTTGGTGATTTGGAAGTTATCCCTCTTGATGTTGATGAGCCATTTTTTTCTGATCTCCTCATCCAGCGGTAACAAATGGAAACTAACAAGAGTTATACCTTGAGGATACCATACACAGTAGGGCAGAACAATGTTCTGATGCACCTCGTTCTTGTTTTTGAAAACTGAAAACCTTTTTACTCATTTTAAAACTGTAAATCTGCTTTTTCGCAGCTCTTCAGTATCCTGTGTTTTTCTTTACAGGCTATTAGCCAACGGTTACCTCACAAACCGGAAGCTGGAATGCCGGTATGAAGTCTAACGGAAACACGTCAGAGACCTTGCACGCATACAGCCTATTGAATTCATCGCGTTGGCTGACCAGCCCATCACTCTGGTAGCGCACACAGAGGTCAGTTCAAATTCGGGAAACCGAGGTGAAAGTTCCAGGCCAGCGGGTTTTCTTTGAACTTTTAAATTTGAACATTTTTAGGTTAGCATACTCTGACATTAATCCTCTCGGCTACTAATGACCTAGGCGTCATTCCAAAATTTAAATACCTAACGATTAACTGTATGTGATGTGTGAGAGTTATAGCCTAACGACCACAGAGAGCAATACAATCGCTTAAATAACACTAACGGTTAATAACGATAGCATACAACAAAGAGACTTTCAGAAAAGGTATCAACGTAACTAACAGTCAGACAAGTTAGTCCCTTGAATTGGTGTAAGAAGATTAAATAAAATCGAACACTCACATTTTCTGGGACAACTCCCATCTCCCAGTCTAGCGTCCATGTTTGTTGTGCGTGTTCGCAAATGTTCGCAGTGAACTCAAAGCAAACGAAAAATTGTTTGAAAATGTTCGTGAACGTCTGCCTTTGTTTGCTAGTTTGAACGCACCACAGGATTTCGCTATCTTTTGGAGCTTTTGAAGCCACGGTACGCACTATCCTCTTGACACTACATTTCAGACACTTCTTGCTTCCAATAAGCACATCACTGTGTAACATAAAGTACTACTAACCCCACCCTGAAATAAAGTGTGTTCAGCGAGTACTCTCTGTAGCCATGTAATGGCACTATCTGAAATGGTAACCAGCTAACTAGCAAAAACACAGGTGCACGCTACATCTTTATCAACGCACACCGACCTCGCAGCATACACGAGTTGAACACCGAAAAAAACGAATTCGAAAAAACAGACCCGACTTCGAATTTGTTTCTGATTTAACCCCTGTCTAAAAATACATTTTGATTCATAGCCCAGCAGACTAACTTTGCACCTAGGCTTCCTCATGTTCCTGCTGAATCGGTCAACCAACCGCCAATTTGCCTTCCAGTGAAAATACTTTTTTGGTGTAGTTACATACTAACAGCTTGTAGAAACCAATACATGTCAAATGTTTGACATTTGTAAGCGACTCAAAACTGTAAACACGTAAAAAATTAACCGTCAGTGTGCTCTTACCTGTTAAATTCTTCCAAATTCTCTGAGGTGGTTCAAAAGTCTGTGGCCCAAAAGTTTTCGTCTTCGCGCCAACGTCCTGCATAATGCGGTGTCCCAAGAAGTCTTGAAATATTTAGTTAGGTGTAAACGTTGGCATTCCTTAAATTTGTAGGAAATCTTTCTGCTAAATTCTAAATATATACACGCAAAATATTATTTTGCTTATTCTTTTAATTAAGCAAAGTTCAAAGAGTCGCATTTTAGGCAAAATCTTATTTTAATGAGCAAACTTTACCGGGCTCAAGAATAATTTTTCTACAGTGCAGTTTACGGCTACATCAATACCACGGACAGCGCACTACCACACAATAACATGACAGGGCAACCCATTTCAACCAATGAGACAGAATGCCAAAATACAAATTTAGACTAAATATAAATGTATATTACGTGAAAGATTGCCATATTATATCTAAAAGCAAGGTCGTGGTAGACAGACATCACAAGCTGAACCAGGTCAAGTAGCCTCATTGTCAATGAAAACACATCCAACTGACAGCACAACATAACATATAGAAGTCGCAACACAAACATATCATAATGGTAACGGTTCTTACCTTTATAACAGCTTTTTCCTTGACTTTGCAAACTGTTGTACCAAGTCCTCAAACTCCAACTCCCACATCAGGTTAGACTCATAGCCATCAGGGAAAGCACTGATAGTTGCTTCTGTGCCATAGTTGTTCTGAGTTTGTTCTCCACTTGTTGAAGTTGTAAGAATGATCTCTCTCCCTCGCAGTTAGTAACTGGCAGTGTTAAAAAACAGTATATGCACAACAAATATATTTGGAAAAAGTAGTTTGCAGCCCATTTTTTTCATAAGATTTGGCGCAAGTGCCCTGGTGACCAGTGTTTCTCCTCCCTTGCAAAATACTTGAACTGGATAAGTTCATCTACTATGGCCTTGTCCAGGTCATTTGGATATGACGAGGACAGGGCATCAGTAAGTTTGTGCACATCCCTGTCACTGTTGAATAAGACACCAAGTAGTCCATTTAGGTCTCTATACACATCCGCATTTAGCAAGACATGACAACAGCCTGTAAATGACCACATTGTAGGTGTCAACTTCAAATCGTTTACTTCCACTTACTATTGTCTCACTTTCTGTCGATTCATCCGCAAAGGTCTTTCTTTTTTTCACCCGCTGCTTTTTGCCGTGATATGACGGTGAATCCCCCCTCACATCCCGGGCCACCTTTTCAAACTCCAAAAATTTGTCTGAGTGAACCTACAAACGAATATAGCAATTCCAACATTAGCGCGGCAGTGGTTAAGTCCATATCACTCTTTTGTAATGTGTCGCTTGTTGCTTTAAACCTCTGCAGCATGGTATCCCATAGATGATACATGCAGTCTCCAGTTTATCAAGCTTACGACATACCAAGCACGAGGTTGCTGCACTATCATCCTTTTTCATCCTCGTCTGACACAAAACTCCCCAAGGCCTCTCTTATGGCGCTGTAGTTTTATTTTAAAGCTTTAGTAGAGTCTGTTCTGCAAGTCGACCTGGTACTGGACAGGGATTTTGCAGCCCTATTGATGTGAGTGTTCTTGCTGTTAAATATGCAACTCCAGCGGCAAGTGCGGACAGCACAAAACGCGCACAGTGACTGTAATAAATCAAAGAAGTCACTCATATCTTAACAGCTATTGTTGACGCTGTTTACCCCTACCAGATTTAATGAATGGCCAGCACAGGGTACATAGTGGATCAGTGGGCTTTCTTTTTTTAGGCACACCTGAAGACCGCTATATTTGCCAGCCAGGTTACTGGCATTATCGTAGCTTTGTCCTCGGCAATTAGGTCATGGTCACGGATAATTTTTGTAACACTTTCTGATAGACTTGCACCAGTGTGACTATGAATGGGCTCAAATCCTACAAATCTTTCCACAACTTTACCCTCCTCGCTGACTAATCAGAAGATAATCATCAACTGGTCAACGTGTGACAGATCAGGTGTTGAGTCTACTATTATTGAAAAGTACTTGGCACTTTGTATTTCAGCTGCCATGGTTTTCTTTATTTCCTCACCCATTAGGCTGATGAACTCCTTGCACACAGTTGATGACAAGTGGGCTAAGGTGTCGTCCCTCCTCCCTTCTGACCATACTTATTTATGTATTCTTTTAGAAACAGATCAAACTCCGCAATAAGCTCTAGCAATCCGAGGTAGGGCGTAATTGCCATTTCTGGATGACCCCAACAGTTCATCATCTCCACGAAATGCCAGGCCTCTCTCACTCAAAAACTTGATCACAGTTACAGTCTGCCTCAGCAACACTTTCCAGTAATGCCCTTCTGTCTCTCTCTGCCGTCCAAGTGCAGTACCCACTGTACCAGAATGTCTTGATCTGCGCAACAAAGAGAGTATATGTTACCTGTGGTCGGAACTTTTCTCATGATCTGAAATACCTTCTGGATGTGTCCAGTCACAGAACCCAGACACAAAAGCATTACTTTGTGATGAAAGCAATTTGCAAGCAAAGCAGTACACTACACCCGCTGATGGCGAGTAAATAAGACAGTCTCGTGGCACAATCTGATTATTTTGGAGTAGGGATGCACTGGTTCAATACTGATATCAGATATCGGTCCGATACTGACTCAAATAGCTGGCTCGGATATTGGTGACAACGGGGCCGACCTATAGGCCGATGTACTCCGTTCAGTTCTATTCTCTGTACGCATCGTTTTCATACCATTTTCCAAATGTTCTACGTCTACACCAAAATGCTAAAACACCTCTGTTTGTTTGTTACGCCATTACGAAGCTATCCCACAAACTACTTGATCGCCCAAGTTGCGTCCAAAGTCGCTGCTCTGTGTGGGGTTTGAACCGCCGTTGTGGTTGTTTCGCATCTCCTAAGCACAGCAAATATAAAGCTCATCTTCTACGCTGGAGCAGTTCATGTGCATTGTACAGTATGATGACCTGTAATTGAGGATAGATTAGCAAATTTGCTAGACAGAGCAGCATTGACTGCATTTTGCCCATCATGTTTGTTTTTGGCTCAATATGCGTTCTTCTCTGTGCTTGCATTCTCGTGGACTTGTGAAACGTCATCGGTCACGGTCGAAGTACTGATCCAATTCACATTTCACATCTAGGGTAGTCAAAAAAAAGTACGCTCTGTGTCAATTCCTTTCCTAACCACTTTTCCTTGACCTCGATGGAAAACGTCACAAGGTCAAGGAAAGATGAGAAGGATCATTCATAAGGACTTAGGAAAAGACAACCGCAGTGCTAAGAGAATCCGACAGCACACTAGGCTACGTAATTATGTGATGGCAGATGTTATTGACGTGGGTCTGCTGTGGTTAAACTACAATGTTCCGAAGATGGACTACTGAAAGCGAATCTGAGATACTTCACTCCGTGCACTCTTGCTGTGTTGTTTCATGCAGGCTATAGTCAATAAACATGGACAACCTGGCAAAAAATATTACTTCATTGCCAACATTTTAATTGAAATAAAAAAAGGAATATAGGCTACCAGTCGCAAAAGTGAAACGAATGGTTGCTCACGCTCACCCTCCTGTCCACTCATATTAATTGACATGAATTCCAGTTAGTATGACTGTATGAAAATAATTGTTAAATTTATGCGAGATATGCATAACATGTCAGGCCTACAAATCTACTACTGTACATATCATTCTTAAGTTTCAAACAGGTTGAATTAAAAACGTCATCTGGCTAGAAAGGCAGAGCGCAACATGTCATCGGAGGGAAAACCACGCCCCTGTGGGGGAAAACATTCCGTAAACTTCAAAGGGAGTGAATGGGTAATTGCGGGACACCATGTCGTGAAACAGCTTTAACCTAAAATGTCAACACCAGCCTGTTTCAGTACCCTTTTGCCCGAAGAAAGGGCCAGATATATAGAAAAACTAAATCTAATTGGAGTCCCTCAGTGTCCCTGTTCTATCCCAAAATCAGTGTGGAAAAATGAACCCACAGCATGGAAGCCCTAAGATGCCATGAATTTACATGTAATTTACATTCCATTTTCTCGTGATAACGTGTTATTTTTCTTTGTTTTCTCAAGATCTCGACTTATTTATGTAATTATCGCAAAATAACAAAACTTTGTTTTCTTGAGAAAACAACATAATTAATTCGAGATCTGGGGAAATCCCGAGAAAAGTTTAGTTATTTTGCAATAATAACATAAATAAGACAAGTTCTCGAGAATACAGAGATGAATAAAACGTTGTCACAAGACAATGGATTCTAAATTAAATGTAAATTCATGGCATCTTACCACAGATTGGCAGGTGTTCTGATGATTTGTCCTACCTATCGAGCAGTCCTACTGCACATGCGCACATCACAATTACATCACCTGACACGGATTTGGTGGGAAACCCATCATTTCATCCTACTTGGCAGAAGGCTAATTGTTAGAAGGTTACCTGTAGGTTTCTGTTGGTATTACTTTCTGATAAGGTATATCAGACTATAGTTGCAATATTACGAGAATTTTCCAAGAAAAAAAGTCAATATTACAAGAATAAAGTAATTTTACGAGAAAAAGTCAATATTATGGGAGTAAAGTTGTAATTTTAGGCTACATGTTATTTTAGAGGGGCGGTATCAGCCTGCTGCCTGAGTCAAAGTGAGGAACGTGGAGCATCTTGTGAAGTTATACTTTTAGTGTAGTTTTCACAAATAACGAAATACTTACTCATTAGGCACATCAGCACCACATTATCATAAGTATCAGGACTGTGAAATGATTGTTCAAGAAACTGTCTATTCCAAAGAAAGAACTGTAAATAAACTGTGTCTATTCCTGTGTCCAAACACAATTAACTGTGTAAATTCCTTTCACCCATTTTGTTGGTTGTTGGTAATATATTTTCCTAAAAATTATGGGGGGTTTTTCTCGATTTTTTACAATTTAATTTTCGCAATAGTTTGCTTTTTTCGTAAAATTATGACCTTTTTCTTGAATCATTATGACTTTGTTCTCATTAAATTACGAGTTTATTCTCATAATATTATGATTTTTTTTTTTCTCAATTACAACTTTATTCTTATAATATTACGTCCTTCCTCTCGAAATTTCAGAATCCTTGGCTACTTTTCTGATAAGGATTAGACTATCAAAATATGCTAAAGTTTTACATTGGTATTGATTGGAGTGTGTTGATGGACAAACTAGACTGCAAATTTACATGTTAGTATGTAAACTAGACTGTCCAAATGCAT
Organism: Chanos chanos; assembly: GCF_902362185.1. Classification (NCBI taxonomy): domain Eukaryota; kingdom Metazoa; phylum Chordata; class Actinopteri; order Gonorynchiformes; family Chanidae; genus Chanos; species Chanos chanos. The sequence goes on along the minus strand of NC_044508.1, from coordinate 14,375,447 downwards.
ACAGTGATGGGTAAATTGTAAGTACTCTATGCCTATTATTAAAATGTACTTGACAGCATTTTCAAAATTGCTGTTGGATGAATTAATGAAAACAATAATGTAATTAGCTTAGAACCATTTTCTGATCAGGGAAAAAGAAGAAAAAGAATTACCGACCTTCTTTGGCTTCTAAGTTAGCACAACCTTCCGGCAGTATTTCTCGATAGGATAGCAAAGATCGATAGATATATACTATCGGTTTATGCTACGGTAGGACATTTCGATAAAGAAGGAAGAATCGTCAGAACACCGGCCGTCACTTATTTTGACTTATACCATTACCTGGTCGAATCACCGGGTAGGCTAAGCTAATCAATCTAGATAGCTAACGTAAGTTAATGTTGTGATTAAAATGTTCAAGTCTATAGCCTACTATTGGGCAACATATTATTAGCACTACTATTTCCATTATCCTGCTTGTTCTGTATCATTATCCTCCTTGTTCTGTATCAATCTGAATCAAAGACATGAACTTGTCATCTTGCTATCTTGTCATCTAATATCAAAATGCTCAAGCTGCATATTATTAGCACTACTATTACCATTAGCCTCGATGTTCTGCATCAGTCTGAATCAATGTCGTATGAACTTGGCATATTGTCACGTAAGGTCAAATGCTCAAGTCTAACTGTAAGCCTAGCATTACATATTACTGGCACTACTATTAGCGTTTACTTCATTGTCATGACATGAGATCTGGGTAGTTGGAGCATAACGTCCCCATGGCTAGGGAGCACTCCTGTCTGTTTTAAGCTACCTATTACGTCTTTTTGGCTCCATTTTGCGTTTTGGAATCCTGCAAAACCTTAAATCAGGGTTACTTATCTTATTTGCTGTATAACCCACTACGCAACAGCTTTTTTAGTATGGCTGTGATTTTAGTTTTAAGACAATAAAGAGAACTGTGCAATGCAAATCAATGGAAAATGCAGCATTGTTCCCCCTGCGTGGGCGTACCCGGATGTGTTCTCGATTCATGGGTTTTATCAAGGATGCATCAGTGACTTGAGTGGTCTTGGGGAGTGCATTTCACCCAGATTTCACAAACATGGTGGCAGATGAGCTACCACATAACTGTAACTTTCATATTATGACTGTTGCTCTGTCACCAAATGTAGTATTTGAGATTTTTCAGGCAAGACATTAATATTTCAGAATTCGAATATAGGTCTCCTTGAAAGTCCTAAATGTTTGGAGATGTGACATCTGCTAGCAAACCGAGCTAGCTAGCTCTAGCCAGCAAGAACGTTGCTGTTTCAAATGCAGTTTGAGCGGACTGCATCCTCCCGCATCATAAGGAGTCCAGACTCCCAGAGTTGAACTTGTCTGGCTAGTCTGAACTCCCAAGAACAGGACTCCGTACTTCACATACTTCGTTTTGAGAAATGGCTTCAGTTTTCCCTGTCCCTATTGCAACATGAACCTGGCATTTTCAAGTGTATGCACCCCAGAGAGCATTTTAGAAAAGTATAGTTTTCGGTGTCGGAAAATGATGTTTAAGTGTGGAAGGAAGGGCTAAACAGAGAAATAATTATACATTTTCAAATTTACCCGGGTGTGTCCAGGGCAAGCACCTCCGGTTGTCTCATGACAAAAAAAATTACTCTATTTCTTGGTTGTATTATTTCTGAAAGTGGAGCTTGTTTATGTCTGCACCTCTCATCAGTCATATTGAACTAACACTCAAAACCTCCTTGTTTAGTTCCAAAAGGAAACCAAGAAAAGCAGGAGAAAAGATAATCATAGCAGAGATGGATAATGAAACACTCAATGTCACATGATCATCATGAGATCTTTTTCAACTAATTACATTTCTCATGTGAATGATCAATTATGTCAATTATGGCCATTCTCTGCTCTAGCATGTAAAGTAGCCAGTAAAGTCCATAGAGTGAACACATCAAAACAACCAAATGAAATGTAGAAGAATTTATTAATCTGATTTCATTATGAAAATGAAATTGAAATGAAATGAAATTCTCTTTGTTGTCATCCCAGCCACACAGAGTTCACAGTTGGATGAAATTTGGTGTCCTCAGGACCATGGTAAGTAGCCGCTGTACTTCACACGCGTCACCATCATGGATCATAGACCTGAAGTAGCCGCTGCACTTGGGCGCACGCCGTCATATTGATCACCGTGGCGAGTTTTCACCTATGATATTTATCCATCTGTTGACTGGCTGATTGGCTGTTCATTTTTTGTTGCCTTTGTTCTTCTTCCTCCTTGTGCAAAAACAGCAAGAAAAACCTTTGCTGGCTGAGCGAAGCTTGGAGCGAATCCAAGCCATCGCACCGGAGGACTCTTTCTTTTTCTCTGCAGTAGAGAGTTCCATCTCCTTCACTCCATCCTGAACCTGCTCAGGTGTCAGGATGACTGGTGGCACTTTCTCCAAAGCCAGCGGTGATGGGAGAAAATCCTCCCAGCACATGTCTGATACAGTAGTTACTGAATCAAGACTAGAGCTCAGTGAGGAATGAAGGGATTCCACTGCTGTGTGAAAAGACGCATCATCCTCTGCCTCGCTGTCATCGTCCAGTGCCAAGAATTCTGAAAAAAAAGAGTTAATTCTTCGACTTAAAACACTTTCCCACAAAGTTTTTCACATTTTAAAGGCAAAATCAGATTCTGTAAAGTTTTAGCGTCAATGTCTTAAAATAAGTAAAAGCAAAACATTTCACATAATGCTTAGCTCAGAAGGTTCCATGAGCTTCATAAATATAAAACATTTGTGAGAAAATAATGAAATGCTGCATCACAAAAGAGTAAGAAAAGTGAAGAGTTTTAGTACAAATTATTCACCTGGTCCAAAGAAGATGGGCAAACTGTCTCCCATTGCCAACACAACATCTTCAACATCTAGGCCTTCCTTTTGGCCTAGTTTGTAGGAAAAGGACCCTGCCTCTGGGCTGACATCTGTGATAGAGAGTAAAACGTGATCATTCTGCATACTACAAATAATTATTTCCTAAAGAACCTGAAGTTGTGTCTTTTATTGTTTACACTGTAAATCTCAGTTTTAGCATAACACATGTATGGCAGCATTTTCAGCATTTCACTGTTTTACAAACTCTATGCCTCACCTGTATCAAAGCACTTTTCCAGAGAGGGCAATTCAGCAATGGTCTCTGTCTCCTGGGAATCCTCCTCCAGTGACTGTGTGACAGACTGGTCAAAGCCGTCAGCCTGTTTGTCACAGAACACTACTTCTGCTGGAGGCATCTCATCTACAAATTAAATCAAGAAAACTATGAGAAATGCACCTTGAGGATATTTGTCATGAATACACCTATAATAATAATAATAATAATAATAATAATAATAATAATAATAATAAATTGGATTTTAAAAGTCACCACGTTCTCACTGGTGTCTGACATTCGATGAAAAATTCACGAAAGTCAACAGAAATAAAATTTAACGGACTGATTAAAAGTACATTCATGTTTAAATCATGAATTTGTAGACAGTGTAAAAGAAGTCGATTAAAATTGTTAGCAGGACAACTCACCATCATTATAATCCTGAGCATCTTTGAAACTGTCATCTGTGTCGCTGAGCTGTTCCTCCACGACAACACCGACGACGGACTCCATCAAAGTTGCGAGCTCGTTGGGTCCAACTTCAGACATTTCGAGCACGAAGTCACTTAAATTGTGAAACAAGCGGACAACCGTTTGAGACTTTGAAACAAATTGTTCAAAAGTTTGATCGCTATACTGGCTGTGCGAGTGCTTTTATATGCTCTCGTGCGGCACTGAATTGTTCACCTATTATGACGTTACCATGGAGTGAACCTGGTTCACTCATCCATTGGGTTAACGGAATGCAAGGAAACCGGCCGATAAATATTACAGTTGTTTGTCTACCCATTGAAGACAAAACTCCTCTTAATCATATCCATATGTGGATCAATAAAACTGTTGGAAATGTTGTCGGAATGGTAGGACTTTATTCATTGCAACCAGTGTTAATCTCGTCAACGAAATTAATGACGAAAATATGCGTTGACGAAGGGATTTTTAATGTAGTCAACCATGACGACGACTAGACATTGCACCATGACGATATAAGAAGTGAATTTGATTTCATATTATTTTTGACGAAACGAAAACATTGCGGGACATTTATTATAGCCTAAAAGATTTTAGAAAGAACATGGATGATTTCAGTATTCCAATCACAGACGCGCGTGTACTGTTGCGATGGAGCACTAGAAACGCATGCTCATTATCGACGGACAGGCAGCTATAGTTAAAAGAAAAATCTGCAGTCATTTCTTCGATTTCATCGTCTTGTCCTCAGAGAGCCCTATGGTATGGCAGACAATCCACCAAAACCGGGGAGGAAAAGGTCAAATATATGACAGTTCTTTATTATTCCGGTCGTTTTTCTGGCCATGCGTAACCTTCTCCCGCAATTTTCACGAAATCAGTTGCATTGCAGCGGTAACAGGTCCCTCCAAAGGCTGTGTAGTGTGCTTATATACAGCTAACTGATCGGTCCACTCATTTTCTTTAATTGCCGTTCCGTTTTTAATCGCGTCTTTTCCATTTGAAAATGAATGGGGAAACTTTTAGGTCTCTAGTGGTACGCGAGGGATTGCATACAGCGGCAGTCGATAGTTGGATTCAATAGACTTTCGCTCCAAGCGCAAACCAGTATGAATCAAACACTGATGCTGCGGCGCAATCACATTCTTATTTTCTGGTGGAAATGCATCTCTAGTTTTAATCTACGGCTGAAGAATTGTTACAATTTGACAAATGCCATTACGTCAACTTAAATGAGACTATTTTCGTTTACTAAAATCTGACTAAATTTAAGGAACATTTTAGTCAAAAGACTACGACTACATTTAAAAAATGTGTAAAAGTCTTTGTGTATCTTGTCAAGAAGCAACTAAAGGCATACAGGTGTTGCAGTTGAAGAATTCTTTAAAAGGGCAGTGTATTACTAATGAGAAAATTATTTGATTGTATATAAGATGGCTTTCACAATTAACCCAAACATTTAAGCGCAAGGAAAATGTGGCTCAGGCCTTGAGGGCCTTGCTGTCAGACGACTGTCTCAGCATCCTGGACAACTCTGGCACCAGTGCTGTCGAGTAATCTACAGTGCAGGAAAGATGGAATATGTCGCTCCAAAACAATACATGTGAAAAGGGCTATATTGTACCCCCATACACGATTTGATTTTGTGTCCTTCCCCTGCGCAGACTCAGCCAATCAGAACACTCCACTTCACGTGCCTTAATTGTATACCTTTAGTTAGGTAGTAAGTATAAATGCAATGGAATGAATAAATGTTCTTTTATTTAAGCTTTAAAAGAGTGTTTGGCTGTGGAAATTATTACTAAGAAGTAATTGTGTTCGTGCTTCTAATTAATACATTATTAAATAGAACGGAGTGTAACACAGTTGTGGATGGAACGTTGACGGATCGGAACGTTGTGGCTGTAGTGGTTTCACACACCTCAAAAAGCCTAACAGCTCTAGTACTCCTAATATCTTTCAGTGCATAGGGTGTGTATAGCCTGCTAAGAGTTTATACTTTTCATATTAAGTGCATTTTTAAAGGAGGCGAGAGTACACCGTTACAATATAAATAAGAAAAAAAATATTATATATATGTGTGTGTGTGTGTGTGTGTGTGTGTGTGTATGTATGTATCTATAGGCCTATATATATATATAGTTATCTCAAATGTATATAATGGAGTTAGGACCACCTAGACAGAAATACAGGGATTTGATTCCAAGATTTAACTCTCTCGAAATTCTTGAAATTTTGACACAGGCCAGCCCTTCTGATGACAAATGTTCTTTGTTCCTGAAAGTCTACTCCCTTTAACAAATTTACAGAACTATTAGAATGTCAGGTTACGTTGATTCGTATGTTGTCCAGCGTGTATGGTAGGGAGTGTGCTTCCTCCTCATTCCAGCTGTTTTTAAATCGAGTTAACCCAATGTTACATTCACTGAGTTTTTATTAACATGGCTGCTGCTGGACATATATTGCAATGTCATTGGTTGAATCTCACATTCTGATGGCAGTTAAAAGCCTCCTTTGTAGGATGCAGATATAGTATCATCTGGTGTCATTTAAATGTTTATATCATATCAGTTTTTAATGATAACACAAGAGAAATATGGTGGAATAGTTTGACAAGTATCCTTTTATTTTTCTTAGTTTGCCAAGTCCAAAGAAGAAAACACAACATACAGGAAAGCCTGTTCCTGTTTAAAACAGTGACTCATTCTATCTGATGTAAACCCCAATACCCCCTGAGACACAGTGGACCAAGAGTAACTCAATGTCACGTACAATCAGTGGAATGGCAGTACTTTCTCAATCTCTGAGGACCACCAAGTCTAGGAGAGTGTAATGATGTCATAGAGACAGTGATGTAACTTTGCCAGGAAGCCCAAAGAACATTCACTGAAATTAATCAAAGTTTTGGCTCATGGTGCAGTAGTTATGTTCTTGAGACTGTCAAACTGTCCTCTCTTCAATTATTACACTCTTGTAACACCAAGTCAGCCGGTTTTCAGAGCCCCTCAGATCTGACTGAACGAAATAATGAAAACCAACCAACATGGCAGTACCTCTGTAATGGCGACAGACAACGTTAGCCCAAGCGTGGATGTCAGTGTTTTCAATGGATCTGTGTACTTGTCACAATGTAGCACTACAGGAGCAATGCACAGACAACTCAAAATCCCTCACAAAGCAGCTGATTCATTGACTCTACACACCACGTGTGAACACCCACATACTGAATAAATAACCCAGACAAGGATTTAGAACACTGGTTTCTACTATATTTTGAATTTCAATCTAGATGCCATTTCAAGTCCAGGATTTGACTTCTTTTCTCAACACATCCTCAAAATGTTTCCACACAAAGCAAAAAATGGCACAAACAAAACACAGACAGAAAACATTGACAGACTGTCTGGAAGGAGCACCATTACCAAGGCGAAAATCAACTGACCCCAGCTTGATCTAATCATACACTATAGGTGGAAGCAAAGTTAATCTAGCTGCTTTCATTTCATTCAGTTCTCAACAAGGAGACTGGGAGAACACTTTATTAAACTGTATATGCTGTGGCATGGCTGCCCAAATGTTTATTGCTCAGAACCCATAATTCAAAGTGCACATGAAAAATGTATGAAAACTGACCCTGCTTCAAGTATTTCAGCTTTTAAGAGTTGCACCTGTCACAGAAAAATACTGATCTTGCTGGGAGATACCTTTGAAAATGTTAACTCACTTCCCTTAAAAATAGCTCTGGATCTTTGGATATTGAAATATTATTATGTAATGAGTACCTTTGTGAAAAAAAGAGAGTGTAGTTTGCAGCTATGGCCATACCTGTGTGAAGGAGCAACACAGTCTTAACCATTCATTGGAATGGCACTAGATCAAACTCATCATTTTGTAATGCTGGGGGAGAGTTCATTGGAACACCAAAAAAGTAAAACAAATGAAAAAAAAAAACAGGCTCCAAAGGACTAAAGCAAAAACAGAACTAGAGACAATGGTCCTTTCAACACATAAATACCATAATGTTACATTACCACACGTAAAGCACATATAAGATGGGTGATCACAGCTGAACATGAGACAAGTTAATGACAGCAGGTCAAACAGTAACGTGGTCTTAAATGATCTCTAATAAGCCATACTCAGAACGTGACCCAAGGCCATTGATTCCAGTGTGAACGACAACATAGTAAAAGATAACTACAGAAAGAGTGTGACTAAATGATCAACGTCCATCAGTGTTATGTAGGGGGTAGGTATACATTACTGTTAAGAAAAAACAAAATGTGCATATTTACATTTAGAAACATGAGGGAAAAACGGTATACTGCAGAACTGGTTGAGCGTATTTACATGACTTATTTCTGTATCTACTCGTTTACTTATCTATCTATCTGTCTGTCTATTCTTCTGTCTGACCCAGGCACAAATACCCAGAACAACCAGAATGAAAAGATCAAAGAGAGATATGCTCTCTCATGAATAACAAAATGACGAGGTGTAGCATTGTGACATTGCTTTCTGAACGCAGGAAGTAGGGTATCAAAGGTTTAGAAACACCTATATTCATCAGGGTACAAAATAAACAGTGAATGACAAAAACAACATACTTAGGGAATCTATGTTAAGTTGAGTCACCCCTGGTTAATAAAACACCCATAAAACATAGTTCAAACAATTACAAAACCCTCAAAAAAAAGAAGGGCAACACTAAACAACACAGTATGACAAAGTGACAATGTCTGGCAGAAACATAATTAGGGGTAAGGTCACTGTGGAAATTATGCTTGTAGAGAAAAGGAAAAAATAAATTATTATAGGTTAACCTAGACCCACACGTTAAGACATGGCACTAAACTGTTAAAGGTAACAGGTTCAAAGTTCAGAGGTTATGTTCATTTCTGCCATCGCGTAAGGGCAAATGGATACATCTACTTACCGTAATATCATTATTACTATGGACAGGGAAGGCACTCTTTTACTGATGTGCCAAAAATGTATTCAAGCCTATGTAAAGATATGAGCGGTGCTACATGTAAAATGTTATGTTATGTTTATCGAAACAAACGAGTATGTGTTCAAACCCTAAAAGATTACAGATCTGTACTCTGTACCGGTTATATTCTCAAATGCCTCTTAAGTTCTAAGTGCTTCTCACTCCCCTGCCAGAAACCAGCTAAACTGAATGTATCATTAATCTTTACAGAAGTAGAAAGAGGCTGTTGTTGAATAAAACATACGCACAGTATCATTTGTAACACTGCTGTTTTGGAGAATTTTTAACAAGAAGAAAAGAAAGAAAAGACTTCAGTAGTAGTTTTGAGTTTTCCAGCGTTAAAGCATTCCCTAGCAGTTATAAACATGTTGTAATGCTACACATAATAAGCAGTGCAAGCCTAAGTCAACACATCTCTCTGATTTGTTATGCCTTGTGAGAGAGCTGACTAAGGCTCTGACTGACATGGATTGATGAGGACTGGAAACATTTGTGACATGTTTAGGCCAAAAAAAAAAAAACCCTTTTTTTGAAAAGTGAATCCAGCAAAAAAAAAAAAATGTATATGACCAGCTTTCCTCCCATAACTTGATCAATCCAACGCCAAAATCAGATAGCTAGGGGCTTCCATAACGCGATAACTGATTTTGGCATTCGACAAATCTAGTGGTGAGAGTCACTACCTTTTTTCAGTAGATCTTGTAAAATTATTCTTTAGAAATTTGTGTCAAAAAAGCGTGTTATTTCCAAAAGTTGAAACGCTGTTATTTAAAATGGCTTTTCTTTCAAAAAGTGCTGGACAGGCATGGGAGGGGGGAGGCTGCGGTCAGTGAGGGATCTCCTCCCGGCATAAGGAAGGGTCAGTGAGGCACCACATCCTTCAGAGAGGCCAGTGCAGAGTGAATACGCACATGCAGTCTGTTCTCAAAGTCGTAGCCTGCATAATTTTCCTGTGGGAAAGGGCTTAGTCAGTAACTAGAGAGCGACACTGTGATAAACATGAAACTACACGACACATTAAGGTATTATGGTAGTCATGACAACATATCTCGATATCCTGTGAAGTATTTAATGAGAGTGTTTGAGGCAGTGATACTTTGGGCAATTCTTCTGAATAAAAGAAATCTTAAGTCATAATGTGATACAGTCACAAATACCTTCCGAAGAAGTAACTACATTTGCAATTATTTGTTAAGTGTGTCTCTAAAATTAAAATAACAAAGACATAAAAAGAAGATTCACAGTTGCCCACCTTTGCTTGAAGTAGTAATGATCTCCCTTTACCCACCATCTAGAAGAGAAACAAATATATCACAAATTAGTAGACTACACGGTCTCTTCTGTGTACCACGTCTTACACTGGTACTGTCAACTCTGGGCTCTGCACACGCATCTCACAGCCTTCCATTCAATATGCATAAATTAAATAACCGACATGGAGAGAGCAGTAATGTGGTTAGCATAAAAAGTTCAAACAGTGTTACACATCTCTCTCTCTCTCTCTCTCACACACACACACACACACACACAGATCAAGAGATCTCTTGATCTCTTACCTCAGGTTTGGCCAGCAAAACACAGCCAAGCTCGTAGCAAGAGTACGGCTGCACGTAGGAGTTGTTTTGTCGCCCGTACTCATCTCTAGCTGCCATTTGGAAGGACTGTGGGTACAAAACCATCCATATTTTAGAACATTAACATCAAATGCCTCAGGCTACTATCAAACACGCTCTTTTACATTTTAACTAGATATCAAATAAAGTTTGCATAACGTTTGTGTGAGTGTTAGATTTGGCACATGGAGCTGAATAGGATTGGAGCTTAGTACCTGGACTGCATCTTTACTGTTTCCCAGGCATTTCTGAATAGCACCGAGAAGCAGGTGTTTCAAGCCCTGACTTGATGGATCTTCCAGACTCTGAAGAACTAAAAAAAATAAATAAAACAGGAAAAATGATTATAGCCCATCAGGTGATGTTACCAAGGTCTCGAAAGCTAATGGGACAGCTCCTGTACCTAAAACACTTACTACCCTAACCACAACTTCTCCACCTACTGGACATTAGGAAGAACTGTCAGACTGCTGACACCTGTAAAGCTATCTGAGAATCAGGGTTAACTGAGTTACCCCTGAACAGAACAGATTCTTTCACCATCTTACCCCTGTTCACAGAAAGTAAGCGACTGTCCTTACCAGGGGGAAGGCCATAGTAAGACTCTTAAGGAATTATCCTCTGCTATCTGCAGGACCAAACCATCTTTTGATTCCCATTTAAGATTTCATTTTTTTCTCAATGACCACTGTCCCCTCCTCCCTTTTACCCTATCTGATGCTCTCACCTTGGATCATGAGCTGAAGTTTGGAGGGGGAGCAGTTAGGAAGAGCTTTCCACAGGTACAGCACCTCAACAACGCCCAGGATACACAGCTCACGGGAGGGAGACAGTTTCCTCAGTCTCTCTGCCTGTGTACACACAAAGGATGAATGAATGAGAGAAAGAAGTATGCAGGACAGAGTGAAAAGAGTTTGACAGTATAAAAGATTACTTCATCACATTTAAGTCTTTCTAAACTTGTGCTGTTCGCTGTGGTGGTGTATACTAACCTTTTTGAGAGCAAACTGCTCAATCTGATTGTTCTTCCGTTTGAAGAGCTTCTGTACATCTCTGAAAATCGCCATGGCCCCCTCAAGATCACCGGAGGCCCCCTGACAAACTTTTGAGGGAGAAAAAAAAAACAACAACAACGAAACGTCCATCAAAATAGCAAGTCCCCAGGTCTCAGTCCAGCAAGTCTCCAGGCGACAGTAACTAAATGAAGGCTTCACTGATCAGTTTAATGTCACTTATTATTGGCATATCTATAACATACTTATAAAAGCTTTATGAGGAAGAATTTGGTCAAAAACTCACCTCCAGTCAGGTAGGCATAATAGCACTGGGACCATCGAGATTCGTTCTTCAACCTTTCAAATGACTTGTACGCATCCTCAAAGCTCATCTCGATCATACTGCACCAGCCTGGAACATCGTTCAGTCATAGGTTTTTAAACTGTGCCATGACTTATGATTAATTAAAGTTAAAATACACAACAAACTGCTCATACTGGAAATCTGAGACAAAGATTGCTATGAAACAAACGACTGTGGTGGTGTCACTGGTTTTGTATTGACTAAGAACTTCTGCATAGAAATGTGGAAACAGGTACACGTTTCACTATTAGGTTAAAAAAAATTGTCGTTATTAATATTACTACTAATCTCAGAAGTAGTGTTGTCATTATCAGCGGAAAGCATCCATACCAATCTCATACAGGCAAATATGCTGGATCTCTCTTTGGTCTGATGCAAATTCCAGTGCATCATGGAATGAGGCCAGTGCACTGTTTATCTGACACTGAAAGAGAGAGAGACACACATACACACACACTCAGTCAATCCAAGCTTATCAACACCAACACAAGTCAGCAATAGTACAAGTCTGTTCAATAGTCTGAGAAAAACAACATCTCATATGGGCAAAATGCCACTGATAAACAAACAGCAAGTCAATAACTATTGAACTACTGTGAAGAGGAAGAAAAAGACACTTCAAGGTGGAAACATGGGCTATTTCTCCTTGTTCACAACATCAAGATCAAAAAAACTAAGGTGATTTCAGGGACTGGTCTACACACACCTCTAACCTTTGCACCCGTCCTTTGAAGAAGATGAAGAGAGAGGAATTGGGGTAAACCATGGCCTTTCTCTGCAGAATAGCTTTGGCTTCCATTAGCCCAGCCTGCGAATCAGTACCATCCAAAGCAAAGAAAGGCTGCACTACCGTGTGGTACCACAAGAGGGCCAACCTGAGACAGAGCAGAACCAGGGAACATCTCACATTACGCTGTCAAATTACAAATATAGCACAAGACATCACGGATATCAAATACAGGCACCGTGCCCTTTAGAACTCACACCTCCTTTTTTCCCTCCCACAGCCCGCTTTGCCGTGTTTTTACCAGGCGGTGGGTAATAACATCTCGACTCATGAGAACCTAATTTATTCATTTATTCAATGCAGAATTTTCCGACCTTTTGTTTTTCTCCCACGATAAACTTTGAGGAAAATCAAATCTTTCAGCAACCTACATTCTCAGCTGAACGCTATCGGAAAATACAACCAAGCACAGACCTGTTTTCTAAAGTTTATGTGACATTCACAAACATTTTAAATACTTTTTCAGGAGTTTGACTAAGATTTAAAGATTTCAAATCAGTTTAGATGTTGTAGAAGAGGTTCTTTTTGTCTTCTTAAAATAGTTTCAGACATTCTTACGTTAAAAAGGATTTTTGTCTCAGTACACATGACCAGTTTTGCAATGTCAGGGTGGCTGGGAATTCCAGGAGTTACGATAGATTCAGCTGAGTACTTCAACTTCACTCACTACGCACAAAGGCCGTGAGCAAATTTATATGAATCATCCCAAATTGCCCAAAACTATAAAGCAATATTATTATTTACATTATTGTCAGACCAGTTATCTATTAGCTATCAAAAAGGTCACAAAGGCGAAATAGAAAAACACAAACTCACGTGGCCAGAGGAGCCTTCATGTCCTTGCTCTCGCTGGTGAAAGCCAGTGAAGCCAAGCCTTGGTGACGGTCGCCAGGGAAACCCAGTAGGTTGACTATCTTGAGCAGGTGTGGGGGCACCATGGAGATGCAGAGGTGAAAGAGGCCGTAGCCAAAGCTGACGGAACCCTTCAGACGGTCCAAGGCCTCGTCCGACAACCCGTTGCTCTCGACGACGTGAGCATTGTGGTTGGCTTGGTCCGCGGGCGGCACCTCCTGACTGACAGATGACCGTCTTCGGGAGGCCTCTTGTAATTGGCTGATGTCACTGTAGCACTTGTTGTACATCTTCCAGGCCTTACGGAGGATCCAGCCTCCCTTAATGTATGCTGTGACCAATCAGTAAATACCAGTTATTCCATCACAACCCTAAACACCAACTGACCTCTCTACAACAATAAGATCATTCCTTTCTCAAGTGTGAAATCAACAGATACAAATGTTCTGGACCAAACCTGAGAGCTCCTGCTTGACGAAGGAGAGCACAGCGAGGTAGACCTGACAGTCAGCGACAATGATCTGTCTCTGCAGACGATCCACCACCTCCACTCCAGACCTCTGAGAGTCCATCTTCACAGGGAAATTAAAACACGCTCAGTGCCATTTACTGCTGGAGCGATGATGCAAAAATACTGCTCTGATGGCTACATGAGGCAGAGACTAGCACAGGCGTTAAACACCAGATGTACTACTTCAATCATATTTTTCAGTTTATAGGCATCAGGACTAGGTAAAGACACTGATTAATAAAAATGTTTTAGCAGAGACAGTTTTGTTGACAGGCAGTTCGGTCAGAGTCGCAGTATCGTTGTTTAGCCTAACAAACAAAACTCAAAACAAAAACAATACTTTGCCTGCTGCACAGATTTGACGTAGACAATCCAAAATCCAAAACAAACTGAACTCATTTTTGCGGTGGAGGAAATGGAGCACTCTGAAAGCTTCGCTGAGTTACACTCACGCTCTTTTTGATCTTGTTACGGATGGTCTCGATGACACCAACGTTGTCACTCTCACACAGTTTCTCGGTCGTCTTCAGGTCATCACACGCCATCTGCATTTTCTCCTCCTCAAACGTCATCATGGCATTCTGCACGCACATGCACACAAAAACACATACACGCAGTCCTAAGGACACTGTGGACACTATGCAATATGTATAGGAAAAAGATTAATCACTCTCTTTCACAGTTAGAGCCCATCCTCTCTGATTGCTAAGTTTTGGGAACGGGAGAACTACATCACTCTCTCATATTAAACTCATACTTAGCGATACAAGTGTTGAGTATACACGAGATCCACAATATCAGCCTCTTTGAGGATCTGCAAGTACGTTAATTAACAATGTTTTAATAAACACAACCACTGATATTTTATGGCTCCTTTCCAATTAATGGTGTTCTCTGCCTTCATGTTATGTGGTATTTCAATCCTTTATAAACATTTCTGCTGAAATTTTTCCTGCCTTTTTTAACTAACCCACCTTTTCCTCTGGCTTCTTACTAAGCCAGCTTTCATTAAATATTTAAGGGAAGGAAAAGAAAGGAAAAAAAAAAAGTTCCAAATCAGATTGGAGGAGGTGGGTCACACAATGCAGCTTACAAGACAAGGTCAAAACAAAGGGTCCTTTCTTAGAGCCGCTAACACATCTCTTGTGTGTGTGTGTGTGTGTGTAAGAGTGAAAGAAGGAAATAGAGAAGAGAGCGAGAGGGAGCAATAACACTAAGTAGAAAAGTCTGAAAAGAATATGCTATCACAGTTCATCCTCTCTAGTAGAGGGTCAGATGAAACCATTGAAGCTGGATTAGTATACAGTATTCTGTCTTCCGTCACTATCTTCATACAAAGTCAGAACGCAGATATTGTCACTATACCATCATAAGCTCATGGTTATTGTGGACAAGCTCTCCATGGCTTTTCTAACCCTCTCATCATTATTTTTCTGCATGTCTGAATGGCGAGTAACTTCACGCCTGATCTCAAGGCAAGTCAAAGCTACATGTACGTCAGCACACAAAAGATGATGACAAAAGTGCTTTTGAAGCTTTTCTGTGGAACATCTCTTCCACACCCTCCAGTGTTTCACTCCAGTCTCATGTTTTCTTTTTTTATTTGAATCTGTCTTTGCTCATTATATTCCTTGTCTTCCACTTTCCTCTCCCATTTAACAAGACGCGCATAAAAGTCCTTTCCCACCCACACACTGACCGCTGCCATGAAAGAGAACAACACTGCAGCAGAGAGGAAGTGTAGACTGTCCTTATCATTAGAAGTGTGTTGCAACTGGTGAACAAGTTCATTTTAGCTTACGCAGTTGGTTTCCTTCTCTCGTTTACCGTAAAGATATTTGTGAAAAGATTTGCTTTAGTTCATGGCCTGACAGCAAATTCAAATGGTCAGAATGCTTTTTTTTTAGCACTTACAGTCAGCTAATAAACAACCAATAGATGTACGTTATGTATTTTCCTGGTGACTGCCGTATGTTCCTTTCAATGGCTTTGTAATAACTTGGTAACATTACATGTTGGTGTGTTGTGAATGAGACAGTGAATTTCCCTGCCCAAACAGGAAAATCAACACCCAGCTGTGTACTGGTAGATTACTGTCACATCCTGCTCCATCAAAATGAGGGTTTAACTTTAGACTAAATCTTGTTTTTTTCTGAAACATCTTGTGTTTCGTTCCTGTTTCTTTGTCACCTGTGCTCACTATAACACTGAAACTGAAACGGTGGTACAGTTAAACAGAAATGGGCCCTCAGAACCTAAAGAAACTCACCAGGAAGCTGACAAAACTGGCACCAAAGCTCATCAGCGGACTGTGGTTCCTATAGGAAGAGAACAAAAAAAATCACACATCTAAAGCAAAATACTGATTTTCTCTTGAGGAAGTATATAACAGAGAAAAAAAAAACTCATGGTGTGTGGGGAGCAAATCAAACAGATATTTTGGTTATATTTAATGACACATTTTAATCTTTTATACATTGTGTGTCATTTAAACAGATGCTGAATCTAAGACTGCAAAACAGCACAACAGAGTCATCTGGACAATCTCACACGAAAATGGCTGATGTGGATATAAAGAGTTGGAAATACTGAGGACTTGAGCTCAAATGTAATCCACATAATTAATTCTATCCCTACCCATCACCCATCTTTGGTATCATCCTTCAACCTTAAGAAACTCTCGTTTAGGATGTTAAAGCAACTGACCATTATCCCATCCCAGCACCACTAACTTTTACATTAATATGCTGTATGGGCCTACATCAAGACCGGCACTAAACCATCCAATTTAACAGTTTGCCAGTCTTCGTTCCATAAACACACACCTGCTTTTAACCAGTGTTAACTGGTCGATGTCTGCTGATTCAGTGATGATTAATAATAAAATGAGTTGTTTAATGAACTGGACACTGTTAGGACTATTTCAACCGAGAGGTTTTTAAGCGATAAAGTCGAGCTTTATTCGAGATTTAATGTACCAGATTAAACTGTTTTGTAAGGTCTCACACAAAATGGCTTCACGTTTCAGCGACTGAATTTTTGCTCTTGACAGTTCAGGAAATCATTGCTAGATGATCTTAATTTAGAGTATAACATTACCTGTATCTCTTAAAAAGCTCATCGCTTTCTTTGAATCCGTTGTTCAGGAGCATATTAATCCCTTGAAGCGCCAACTCTGCATCATCTATCTGCTCTGCTTTCTCTACCTGCTTCTGTTGTTGCGACTGTTCCGGGCCTGCCATTGTCTACGTTAACTTATTCAAATCGCAGAGTCTATTCCATGAACGTTAATGCTTCCACAGTTATGACAATCTACCAAAATTTAAACGTGAAACATAAAGACGCCACATCTGTCAACAGCTGTCCTTTGGCAAACGTTGGCCTACAGGCGCGCCCCTGCATTGGCGGTCACCGAAGCGAGAAAACACCGGCGCTGAATGAGCGGTCAAACACTCAGTAGTCCCTGTGTTATGTCAAACCAAGTCTATGCGCAGTGTATTCCGCATACGACTGAAATCCTCATGGACAGTTTCATACTGGGTGGGACCAGCATATACTCCCACTGTTCCGCTCCTTAACGATCTTCTATAGTTTCGTCGCATTTGACGGTGGTCACACAACTCCATCAAGCCACTGTGTCCAATGCAATTGCATAATCGGAGGCAGGCGCAGCTTTCCTCCCCTAACAGAAATAGGAAGGATTTCCCCAAAATGGCCACCGAATGCGTGTTTCTTTTTAAAGTAAAAGTCCTATAACAGGTCCAGAGATTTGAAAATATATATTTCAGAAAATGATTTCTGTTAATAGTATAGCGATGTTCTGTTGACATATTTCTGTTAGTACAGCGATGGATTCCTGAGCTTTCGTGGCTGATAAAGCGTCATGGACTGTAAAACTGATGTTTCTTTGTTGTGAGATGTTTGTGAGTTTTATTACTGCATTAACATTTGCCACTTGGTTAACAAACGGCACAGTGGTGACTTCTATATCTGGGATCGACAGCTCGGATTAAGTGGATAGATTTACGAGATTATTAATAGCCGCACATTGCAAATGCGGAATGGATGCAGAACAACAAAAAACGTTTTATTTTTAAAGCGATGTCTCTCTTTTACATTATCCTGTAACAGTAATAATGCAGTGACATCATCCCATACACCTCCTTCTTCTTTTTTGTTTTTCTTTTTCCAGAGGAAACCAGACTGGTATTTTGGTCTCATGAGAGGTGACTAAGCGTGTTTAGCTAGAGGCGCTTTGATTTACATGCCACCGATACAGTATGCTCACGCAATAAGGAGCAAACGTGGCCTTTCAAACGTTTCAGCAATGTAAACAATGTTAACTGGTCTAGAAAACTAAAGTTTACCATCTTCATACACGGACCTAGACCTGTACCAAAAAGTTACTGCATAAATCACTGACCAGTCCACTTCACCGTGAGTGAATATTCAAATACCGAAAGTAAGTGAAGTTGGACCCTAAGTAAGATCTTAAAGTCTAAAATTTGAGGGAGCAAGATATTAAGTGTGTGTATGTAAATGACATCCATTTATTATCGCCTGTATGTTTACAAAGCAATTGACATTAGCTTACACGACAATTATAACAGACTTTATTTCAGTATCTTGTTGAAAAATGATGCTTTACACACATACTAACATCTGCGATTTTATTCTCATATTTGTTTTTTCCACTTCATGTTTTTTTTTTTAACCGACACCTTTGCAAAGTTCACCAGCATTGGTTACTCGTGAACTGTGAAGCACCAAGAACTGTGAAGCACCAAGAATTGTTACACCCTTATCATGGATCCATATTCATTTGCATGATTTTTTTTTTTCAGCGCTCGTGACAATATCAGTACAAACAATCTACAATCAACAACGTGGGTAGCTTTGCTAAATACTGCCCCCTAGTGGTATATAGATGTAGTCGCACAAGGACATTGTTTATTTTGCCTACAAATTCAAACTTTAATATCTAGAGTGTCTTAAATGTAGCAAAAGAATACGTTCGAATTACTCAGCTGAAACCTAAATGTAAAGCAGTTTCTCACTGTAACCCCGGTATTCTGAATGTTTATCCCACTCAATGTCTTGGGCACTTTTATTCATCTTAGGGCACCCATGAAGGCTAACAGGGCCAGAGACACCAGTGACAGACTTCAGTGAGATGGCTTTCCCATTGAGATGAAGGTTCCGTAAGCAGCCCGTAAATGAAGTACAGACAGGACATCTCTTGTGTCCGTTCCTGGTATCTATATTGAAAGACAAAATACAAACTGAAAAGTGTCTAAAAGCATGTTTCTTGCCACAAAACCATGGAAAGTTGTTGTTTTTCTCTTAACAGTTCCTATTGACTACTTTTCCAAAACATTGTCTGAATGTAAAAACCCTTAAAACTTAAAACTGCTCATTTGGCGTTGAAGCCAATTCTGTATGTAAACACAACTGTTTCATGTAAGATTGATAGATCATGAAAAAGGGTCTTGACAGTGAAAGACCGTTATATATTGTCATGGACATTTATCTGTGTATGTGTATGCAAGCTCTACAACTTAAATATATCTGTGTATGTATATATGCAAGGTTTACCAATTTTTTAACAATTTTTCGAAAAAAAAGTTTAGCCGTCTTAAATGGAGACTTTCCATTTAAAATGTGATTTAGTCCAGGGTACCAGGCTTAAATGTACCGTGACGAGTTTGTAATATATTGGGTCAGTCTGAAGTGAAACAGCCTGAAAGTACAGATTTTCAATGTGATTTTACCTGGGATGCCACCAATGTGGAGTTTATCATGACTTGTGGAATAAGAGTGAACAGAGGGTCCAACTGCAAGATTTGAGTCCAAGTCTACTTCAACTTTAATTGTGTTCTTCTGTTTGGCCACTAGAAAACAAAAGGAAATCTGGTGTGAACTTTTAAAGCGCTTGTTTACATAAAGTGCACGTGAGAGAAACCTGTACAATGGGACTTGACCTCAGAATAAACAGATAAATACATTACATTAGATTAATGGACAATAATACACATACACAGACGTTATCGAATTACTGACATTCACACACATTATGTGGATCTAGAGGAATGTCCTATGCTTAATTCAGCTATTTGTTTACAAAATAATGGAATTAATGACGTGTACTTTGGTCGGTAGAAACATCACCTATGACATGGTGGAAAGTGCCATCACAGATGTCATGATGCAAAGGTACAGAAGCACTGTAGTCACCTGCTCCATCATTCACCTGTGCCACCAGCTAAGATAGAATAACACAATGCTCATCAGATAAAGGATCAGTGGTATGTTTAATGTAATAACAGTGTAGATACAGTTTTATTAAGAAATCTTATTTCTTCAGTTAAGGTTATGATTAAGTAGGCCAGATTTTCTATAATATTGTATCAAATTCATCAATATTCAGTATCATATAGACTAGAGTCAGTGACCACTGGGCCATCCCCCCTGGTGGCCATTGGGCCATCCCATCTCTTAAAAAATAACAAAACCCACTGTATATACAGTGTATAGTATTGGTTAATTAGTATTAGTATTAGTATAATTAGAATTATGTATAGTATTGTCAGTATTGGAACTTTAGTGTCGTTGTGTAAATTCAGCAAATCTATGAAACTACAAGATAAAAATGCCAACCTTCCCCTTCTTCATAAACACAGTCAGATTATGTCCATGCTGGTTTCCAGCGTGAAACAGTAATCCCATCAAATTCCTGGGACGAATTTCAAAGGCTAGGTTGAAATGTTCACCCAGAGTGAAGAATTTCTCTGCAATACAAAAAGTTACAGCTCAGTGATCATTTCATTTAAAAGTTGTCAATGTTGAATTTCATATTAAAACTGAGAAACATACATGTGAAATAAAAGCAAAGTGAAAGCAGATCATTTAAAAGTAAAGAGTGACTCATCATCATGCATATATTTGTCATTGTTACTTTTGCTGAGATATGATCTGTGCTTCAATTGTGTAATACTGTACAAATTTCTATTTGTTTTTGGTCCATACCTAATACAACATATGATCTGTCACCAGCAAAATATGCACCCTTCTCTGTGTCCCCATCAAAACAGGGCGCCACACCATGATTGACAGCTGGCTCTAGTAGGGCGTTGTAGAATTTTATGTCACGAATGCATCCAATCACTCTTTTATGGGGGAGGGACTTTCTCTGAGGAGATAAAAATTGAACGTTCAGTGACATTTTGAACGTTCAGTGACAACCAAAAATTTATTTTGATGATTGTTTTTTTTATCAAGGAATCCCTGTTCCCAAAAAAAAAAAAACTGTAAAAGGGGAACAAAAAAAACAGACATCAGCAGAGAGAGTAAATTGCACAAAAAAACGAAAAACATGCTAAATATGGAAAAGCACTGTACAAATGAACTAGAACTAAACTGTATAGAGCTGAGGATAATTTGAATCCATCGGGTATCTGATTCATATAGTTACCTGCATTTCCAAAACTGGTTGAACTTGGCCTCCACCTATGTAGACAGGAGGCTGTAAATCCAGGGAAAATCCCTCATCTTCAGCCAGTTTGCCATCGGGGACTCGAAAACCATCAACCAGCATGTGAGTAGAGTCTTTCTCCACACTAAACCTGATCTGAACATACAATAATTCATTTCTCAGTATCAATACACTATTGTATAGTGGTGTTTCATTACTGTGGTAAGAACACGAGCCTGCAATTTATTACTACAGAATACAGGATTGTAGTTTAATCTATACAACGTGGTAGTTTCAGTTTTTCTTTGCATAATTTCAGAGAATAATGAGAGACAAGAGGAGAGAATCTGCTAAGCTGATACTAATGTGGCCGAGGGGAGGGGTGTTCCTACGTTGTGCCAGTCTCCATTATTAATCTTCCTGTGGTGGCTGATTGTGATGTTCCTCCCCACCATGAGTTTGACTTTCCCATTGGCCATGTACAAAGCCACCATACACACACCACGCCTCCCAAAAATATGGAGTAAAAGGCCCTCTGACGATTTGGTCCTGACATCGAGGGAGAAGTGTGGCCTGCAAAGCAAAATATTCCGTCAGAAATAAAGCAGTGAGTAGTCACGAGTCATATTTTGTAATTTATTTCCTTATGAAATAACAATGAACCAATCAATGTTAGAAGAATCACTGGTTTTGTTTAGGTTTGAAAGCAATGAGCACACTGAAGACTTCATCCAAGTCTCTCTCTTTAAATGGTTATGGCTTGATATAGTAAGTTCTAGCCTAGAAGTGTCATCAAGACATAGCACTTCTTGTAATGGGTGTATTGATGGCAATCAGTCACTTTACGTTGTGATGTGTAGTATTCAACTATAATGATAATAGAAGGCTGCCACTGAAGTCATCCAAGTTTTTATAAAACTGTGTTTTAAATCAGAACTACATCAGGCTGTTACATCAGGATTTTAATATACCTGTAATTAAGGTCCTTTGCATCTATGTTGTATTGCAACTGGCTCCTGACTCCATCCAAACTGTAGGCCTGAATTAGAGGAGCGGGCTCCTCACATTGTCCTTTGGGGTCTTTCACTGCCTAATCATGCAAAAGAGAAAGGGGATATATTAACAAAAGGAAAAAAAAAAAAACAGGTTTTTGAGGAAGAAGCTTAAAATTTCCTGCTTTGTTTGATTTATGTGTCTCCCAAAAAGAAATAAATAAAATAACTAGTGGTATTCTATAGATTTTTTTTTTTTTTGAATAGATAGACTGAAAAATATAGCGCATTCTAAATCACCGCTTTTTTGATGACACCACTCAAGTCATTTCTGTTGCGTTTTCTTTTGCGCTCTTTTGTCATGATCCGCCGAGGGAGGTGCTGGCTAGCAACACAAACTCCCAGCGTAACATTTCCTTTCTGGATGAAAGCACTGAGGTCTGCTGGGAGATACTGGTCCTCAGGCCTGTAACAGATAACAGCACACTGTTAAAGATCATATTTTACAAATATATGCTGTATTATCCAGGCTCATCAATGCAGTGCTGTATACATGATAACTCAAAACAATTCAGGCAATGTGTAGCCTCAGCAAAAATCAACTTCCTAAACACCACATTTTGAAGTTAGTTATTACATTTAAAGTTAAACACAGCTGAAATGTTTTTTGGGGTTTTTTTTCTTCATTTTGTAGAGAAAATTATTGCCTAAGATTTTTTGCATTATCCAAACTTTTGGGGTTTACTGTGTGTCCTAATGTTGTGTTGTCTACTATAGGAATACCAGAGGCTCTATCCTGTGCACTCGCAAAAGCGGGAAAATAATCACCCTCTCGTGTAAAGATTTTGTATGCAGCCGCTGAAAGTTTCTTTCCCTAAAATGATGTCGTCTCCCGCAGCAGCAACAGGTGAGGCTCCTGGCTGTTGCTTCCCCATATCCTTGTTATCAACTGTCAGTTCCAACCTGAATACACCACACACAGTACAACATGTTAATGTTTACATATAAATGCTTTATGAAGATATTTGTCAGAACTGTGTTGTCATGACGTTACTGTCATAAAGAATGAAGGATGATCGTGCTCTCATCTGTCTTACCCTGACTCGTTTCTGAAGGCAGTCAGATAGTGCCACTCCCCGTTATTGTATATTTCATTGGATCTCAAAGCATTTTTAGCATCTGCCATTTCCACAAAACCATCAACCAGAGATAGCTGAAATCCAGGCCTCTGTGGATCAATAGTGATGGAGAGTACCTCTCATATGAATTCATGATGGTAATATTTCTTTAGAGTACAGCATAATCGTGAGCACTGAATTAACACTGTGCATACAAGAGTGCATACAATACTCCATGCAGATTTAAGAAAATGTTTTTGAGTGACGATTATGCTTTGGTGAATGGTGTTGCTGAAACATATAGTGAATGTACAGTAATTGTATAGTAAGGGAGACAGTAACAGAATCATTAAGGACTTAAGTAATCGAGTTGGACTGTCAAATGTAAACTGACAAATTGATTTTTCCCAGTAGGCTTCCAAACAGCTGAAAAATAAGCTCTGTGGTTGAGTAGTCCTGAATCGCTCACTGCTTGGCCCACCTGTAGTATCAGACTGTTGGTCTGAGTGGATTTAAACCCCAGAGAGACCATCAGCCCCCCGTTCACCACCACACCCTTAGCGGGCAAAAAGAGAGAGCTGCCCAAGTCCAGAGTACCTTCACGCACACCCTGGAGAATCAAGGGTAATTTTCAGTTCAGATAAACCCATAGCAACTGTTATTACACTCTTACACTTACATGGAAACAGTACTTGCATATATAAGTGAATGTATGTTTCTGGCCAGTTAAGACCTGTTACTTAATATGATCTAAGAATTAATAAAATAACAGTGTGGTATGATGAAGGCATTGATTAACTGAAACGCAGCTTGGATACATGTTGTGTGCATTGTTTACGACTGATAACACAGTAACAATTAATCAGTAAGTAGTTATGGACTGACCAACATCTGTGGGACGCAAGGCTACTGGTGAGAAATAGGACCATTATAAATAGTTTTTTTCTGTCCTACAGTCAGTATCGCAACTGTTTTTTTTTTTTATCTGGAACTTTCTACTTGGAATGCACTCCAGTCACCTCAGCACATCTCACGGGCTACAGGACACCTCAGTTTTCAATGTCTGAATTCAAGCTCACCAATAGTGAATTGAAACAGCCTGGTATGACGCCAACCTCCTCAACAAACAGCTGGAAAGAAGCACCTACTCGAAGGTTCCCCACACATCCTCTGAGAGGTGGCTGGATGATGTTATGTCTGGGAAAACAGGGAAGCCTCACCATCAAGGGTTACCAGTTCGGTGGCAAAACTACAGTGCTCTCAAAAACTGCACATTGTTTAATAAAATGTACTCACTCGTGGTCTAGCACAGTTTTTACAAAGCAAACTGTATGCATGTGTGTGTGTGTGTGTGTGTGTGTGTGTGTGTGTGTGTGAGTGTGTGTGTGAGAGAGAGAGAGAGAGAGAGAGAGAGTGACAGACAGACAGTCAGACAAACAGTCAAAGAGAAATGCTCTACCTTTCTCTAATTGATGTTGGGACTCCTCCAATGTAAGCGTTATCGTACCCAGCATGAGTATAATTAAGTTCTAAATCCCCTGAGATTTGTACTTGAAATTTTTCCTTGACATATTTTATTCTAATTTGCTTGTCCTCGCTCTAAAGGGAAGAAGGAGGAGGTTAATTGCATCAACAGTTTCATTCCAAAAGTGTCATGACATCTTTCAAACCAAAGTTGGCATATGTGACAAAACAATAGGAGTTTTAGAACATGCTCACCACTGGAAAGACCTTTTCAGGAGTCATCTTCTCATCGATTGTATCACCAAGTCTCCTCCTTAAAACAATTTTTCCTCTCTCCACACTGACAGTGTAGTAGGAATCCTGTTAATGAGTATAAAGTCATCTACTTAAAACTTACTTACTTAAAACTAACTTAAAGTTATCCGCTTATCAAGTCTGCTGTCTGTATCTATTCAGTCTTTCCCAATTACATACCTCATTCCCCATGTAATAAAGCAGAGCATTCTGCAGCCTACTACGGACAGAGAACTGGACTATTCGGTTGTGAGGATGCAGCTGAATTCTGCCATAGCCTGTCCCATCAAAATAGTTTCCTTGTTGCGGAATAAGTCCCCTGAAAGCAAAATAAATTTTTACTACCTCCAGTCCATCCTGCAGGAAGACTTCATATTCATGACCGGAATGCTGACAATGCTAAATTAAATGAATGAATTATTTATCCAGTACCGTAGACATTTGTCCTTATCAGTAATGTTGACAGCTTGCTTGAAGTTGTAAAGACCAAGGATTTGATCATTAAATGTAGAAAACTCAATGCACCCTCTGTACGGGGGTAAATTTATTTCTTCTGGGGGCTGTTGATTCAAAAACATCAAAGAATGTTGTAGGGTAAAGAGAACAATCAATAAGTTAAGCAACTACGTGGTCTGTTTCATAAAAACCTTTGCAATAGGAATTGAGGAAAATGTACTACCACGTGTTACTTACAGTGAAGTCTGTAGGATAGCCACCTACGTAGAAGACCACATCATCAGGGTCCAGGTCCAGCAAGCCTACTGTTGTATTGGACTGAAGGGTCTTTGGTGGAAGTTTTTGGGGTGTAGCCGAGGTAAATGCCGTTGTGAAGAGAACCTCTGCATCTTGATACACTCTGAAAAAGTGGTCAAGGTATTTAAAACATAACAAGAAATTAGTTAGAGTTAGAGTTAGAGCTCGAGTTCAAGTTGGAGTTGCAGTCAATAAGAATTAGAGACAGGGTTACGGTTAGAGTTACTTTGCTTCTCATTGAGGAACTTGTCCTGTTGAAGAAAACCTGTGTGTCCACAGTGAAGTACCTGTGGAAGTCCACTTTGTCCATAAAAGCATTATTTGTTGCGGACCTGGTGACGGCATTGGTCTTTATTTCATGAATGATTCCTCCCAGTTTGAACACACAGTAGAGCACATCTTTCTCCAGGTACATTCCAATGTAATCCTTAGGTGACTGCAGTACAGAGCACAAATTACAGCCCATTCAAAAGATGGGTTACAACCCGTTCAAAAGATACTACAAATCCATTTTTTAAATTTTATCTTTTAGTTTTTAGCAAATAGATCAGTGACTGAGTGTTTAGAAATGAGGGTTCTTGTATTTGTCAGTTTCTTGAAAAAGAAGAAGAAAACAAAGAGGACAGATGGCAAAAAAAGTGCTGTCATTCTTTGAATTGATATAACAATCAATATTCTATGAATTACTGATGGAATTAAGCACATGAAATGTGGTTAATAAAGCAATGTTAAAAACATAACGCTTTATATCATGTACAAAGTATGATATGAATCGTGACCCCAGTTTTTCTTTTTTTTAAAACAGTAGTTTTAGACAGTAATAAGTAAACAGTAGTTTTACTTGTTTTATTATTACGTTCGTTTTTAATTTTCAAGACGAGAATATGTCACAGTAACCCTGCAAAATAGAGAATCTTCTAACCTGTTTGTTCCCCAGGTAGAGGACAAATAATTTATTCTGGGCTTGTCTGCCCTGACGGCGCCTGCGGTTGGAGGGGTCTGTATTGGCCCGCTGCATCATTAGACTAAGAGCTGTGAAGGCTTTTAGATCTTCCAGGTTTTTGGGGGGTCGAAGCTCCACGTGTCCATTCCCAGAGAACAGCATAGGACCTCTCACCTACACATAAGTGCCAAGAAGGGATTTGCTTAATTCTACACTATAGCCAGATGAAAGATATTCTTATTATGAAGGAGAAACCGGTAAGAATAGAATTCAAACTCACTCTGTTGACCATGTCTCTGGTGTTTTCAATCATCTCCTTAATCTTCCTGATGTCATCTTGGAGGTTGGCACTATCAGGCATTCGCTGGCTCTGGTTCTTCACTTCAGCAAGCGTATCAGTCAGTGTGGGTAGGGACTGATTTAGGTCAGTTACTATTAGGGGGAGAAGGGTATTCTCAGAAGAGATCATCTCCAAAGTGACTTTGAGATTTTTCCCGCTCTGCTAGTTTACAAGCACTTAGATCACACGAATAACACATGATTCCTATTGGTGTTGTTTGTTTCAAAACCATGACATAAATAACATTACTGTAAGTACTGTCCAACACTCAGGTGCTCACTGCTGTTTAGGCAGGACCAAGACATTGGTGAGAAGCCTTCCCGCTTTAGCCGGCAGTAACACTTACGTGTTTTATTTATCTCATTGAGTATGTTGTCCAGATTGGAGCCAGCAGAGGGAATCACTGTTTTGTTCAGCTCAGCACTTATATTTTTAACCCATTCTGTCACATTGTTCACGGTGGAGTTGGCAGCACTGGCGTCTTGCTTGGCCATGTCTAAAAGAGCAGCAATATCATCTAGGACAAAAAAGAAAAACAGGTGAATAAATATGACCCAGTACGCAGAAGAGGAGTCAGGAGAAATGCTTTTGTGAATCTGAGATAGTTTGATCCACTCAGCTTTTATGATATAGTCCACACTCGCATACATTTGGAATACGGTCCAAAGGTTCAAAATCCAGTCATATTACTAGTTTAGAAACGGGTGCACAAACTTGTAGATTCTAACTCAGGGTTTCTTTTTTCTTTTTTATGACTGATCATGAATGACTTGGACCTAGGAAACTCTGAGGTACTGGCAGTACTCCTGGGCAATCGTCTTCATTTGAACTGACCCGAATTCACCTACCCCTTTTGATTTTTTTCATCTTCTGTTCCAAAGCTTCGATGTCTCGTTTCAGATTATTGCTCTTGTCCTTTGCACGGTTTAAGCGGTCGCTTTGAGTTTTAATATTCTGTTCAGCCACTGTGCATCAGGAAATATATAAACAACAGAATTTACAATTCACTTGAGCAATAATTAAAAAAAAAAATCAGCCATCAGTGTATTATGATATACAAAGCAGAATAAGACATATTTTAGGATTATATCGAAATGATGATAATGCATTTTTAATCGGTGTGTCTGTTTACAAAGAATTGCATGATTTATTTGTAAGATGATAAACATGCCCAAGAATGCTCAGAAAGATATGCTCTCACAAAGAATGAAATTAACTCAAATTAATGAAATTAACCTCTTACTTTTTAAACTCTCTTGTGCCTGAGTTGCTTCTTCTAGCAGTTTGTTTGCAGCATCTTTTAATACCATTGTTCTCTTGGCGAGATCCTGCTGTTTCACATCCTATCCCAAAAACATTATATCAACTTACACTGATGGGATGGTGTTCTCAAGTTGCCTCCTTATTGTCTCTGAAAATCTTTCTTTGTGATACTAACAGACATTGTGTTCATTGGATGTGAAGAAAAGTGCTTGTATGGTATGTATATTATTGTTGGTTGTTAACATTAAGCCAGAAACACTCCTCTCACCGTGACAGCTTGATCTGCAGCTTGTGTGGCCTTCTCGGCAGCCGCCTTAGCCTCCCTGATGGCATTGATCACATCTGTGTAGGCTTTCACAGCTTCTGAAGCTTTTTGTACAGCTGAGTTGTTAGAAATATTCTGTAGTGCCCTGCAAGAGATGAAAACAAATCAACTTCAGTGCCAGTTGGTGTGTACTAAAGGTGGTGTGCTCTCCAGCAATAATGGTTTTTAGTGTATTTTGCACTGTTCAGAAAGTAGAGTAGACATAGTCAGACATAGTTGACATGGTATCTAGACAGAGTTGATGAGTAGTGGACAGAGTCAGACAGAGTTGACATGGGCTCTAGACAGAGCTGACAGGAAGTAGACAGAGTCAAACAGAATTGACACGGGCTCTAGACAGAGTTGACAGGAGGTAGACAGAGTCAGAGAGCTGACATGGGGTCTAGCTGCCTGCCATGCGTGTTGCTTGTAAATGACATAGTTTTGCATGAACGGTTTGTGAGCATTTGTCAGACCTGTTTCAAGCCAATCCTCCGTTCAGCCACGCCCACGTTTTGAGTCGCCTGAGTTTTAACACACCTGCAGTAAATTCACTGAATCACCACTGGGGGATTTAAGGACCGCAGTTGCAGGCACCTCTCTGAGAGGTATTGAGCTAGCTCTTACTGAACGTTTCTTTGGCGATTCTCTTTGTTATTCTGTTCCTGCGTTTTGACCCATTTGCCTGCCTTTTGACCCTGCTCATTGTCGTTCGATTTTGGATTGTTTGTACAGATTCCTGTTTGCTCTCCATTCGAATTTTGACACTGGCTTGTGTTTCTGACTATCCCTGAGATTTCTGATTTGGATTTGCGTAACTGATTTATTAAAGTACCAGAGCTCTGCACTTGGGTCTTCTATCACCCTCAGTTCAGCATTACTGCTGCTACCCACATCCTTCTCATAATGAATAACAGACACAACCCCAGTACTGCTCCATAAACACAAGTGGTCACATAGAAATTGAACAAATACACGACTCACATTTGGAGATCCATAGCCAAGTTGAAGAGAGACTGAGCATGTTCCTCTGCCTGTCTTACGAGTCCCTCTTTAGATGTTGCTAATGACAGCTCGTTCAGTTTCTTGGGAACATCATTTCTTGCTCCATCCAGTTGAGCAGCAAGTTTCTCGTATTCCTAAAACAAAAAGATTCAAGTTCAATCTTATCTGTTGACTTGTGCATGATATCAGTTTTACACACACGGGCCCATGCATGACATAGACAAAGAACAAATACAAGTATATGGTACACTCTTTGTCAGAGTTTTATACCCTGACTTAAACTGGGGTATGATTGATTTTAAATCCAATTAAAAGAATGTTCACAAAAATCCTGGATCATGCCAAAGGACGGTTTAAAACTTCTGCTCTCTGGCTGAAGTCACAGAAAAGGAAAAAGCAGGCAAGTAATTTGACCTCATTTAACCTTTTTTAAGTCATCCAACATTTTCTGAAGATCCTCTGTTTCCCTCAGAGTGTCTCTGGCCATTGACAAATCAGGAGGAATGCGACTTTGCTCACTCTCCAACTGCTTCCGACGTTTCTAACAGCAAATAACACAATTATGTTGAAAAGTGCTGAAGTCGCAGAAAAACATGTTGAACATTACAAATACAAATAAAATTTTTTAATTACTCATCTTTTCCTCCTGCTTCCCTTTTCCATCATTACAATATTACCTATACTCTACGAAAGACTGTTGACTTCAAATTCTTTGACAAAGCCTCAGAGCCTTTTCAAGCATACTCAACTTGTGGCCAGTGTTTCTTTTTTAAAAGACTTCACTGCCTGTGTTGAGTAAACTCAAAAAGGCAATGTGGAGGATTACTTGATTTAACGATGACTAAATTTGACAATGACAACCATCGTTTCAATAAAGAGACGACTCATAAAAATAAATTGCAGAATGTGCCTCTGGTAATGGGGGTATTGTGATGCGATTACCAGAATGTCTTTAAGGCCAGCTTCATTTCCTTCATTAAGCTGTTGTGCTTGTTGTACTAATTTTTCAGCATGTTTCAGTGCCTCTGCTAGATCCTGGAGTTTGGCTAGAGCATCCATCAAAGACTGGGCAATCTGGTCTACAAGTGTCTTGTTTTCATCCAGGTGATCGGCAAGGTGTTTCTTGATATAATCTAAGACTATCAAAGGAAACAGAAGACTTCACAGTGAGCATGGTATGCAAAGACGCAAGACACCCTATCTCAGGTGTGCAAATACACGATACTAGTATCTGAAGGAACCTGTGAACTGCAATGATGCTAATTTATGTTCAAATATATTGGAAAAATAGTGGCATTTATTCAACAGCCATAGCTGTAATGCGAGAACAATCATACAGGCTCGCTCTAGCATCTTACGTTTGTCTGCTTTTCCTTGCTCTTCTTCAGCTATTTTCCATTCAGTTCTACAGTTTTGCCTTCTCATTTCCTGTAACATCTGCTGAGCTTCCTTTAGCATTCTGATAACCTCCTCAGGGGCCACTGGAGCACTGGTGTTGATAGAATCCTTCACCTTGTCCAGCAGCTCTGAGTGTAAGAGTGAGAGAATTTGACACAGAGTGAGCTTGAATGGGCATGTGAACTGAGGACCTGAGAACATTTGATGGGTCTAGACCTCAACAAAATCAGTCTCAAAGTTTCAAAAATAGTCTTTGTTATGCCATCCCTCTACAAACCTAATGTTTGGTCAACCAACCATCAGTTAGAGGACTATAGATATAATTATCTAAATTAATTTGAGAGGACACTTCTGAATTAAGGTGATGTCTTGTCACTTGAAAATAAAGTTTATGTGTCGAACTTTGCACAAACGTCCATAAACATAATATGACATAGTAACTGTTACTTTTTCAACCCTCCCCTTGCACGAATGAAAACTAAAATATGCATCTACAGTGACTTTACCTTGTATTCTCCTCAGAAGGTCTGTGATAGCTGAGAGTAAGGCTTGACTTCTGTCATTGGTGTGGTCCACTTTTTGCAAAACTTTATGAGCCTTTGAGAAAGTTTTATTTGTCTGTGCAAAGGGAAAAAAACTGTTTTCAGGTTCCACATAAGAAGAAATATAAATTAAATCAATTTTTCATTTGTCAGTAAAAATGTGAGGGGAGGGATGTTTGAATTGTAATGAAAAGCTCAAAAACACCTCATGTTTGAGCATGCTCAAGTCCTCTTTGACATTCTCCATGTCGGCATCCAACTCCTTCACTTTCAGCGCGCGATTCTGAACAGTTGAACTGTACATACTGACCAGAACCTGTTTGTGATGATAGAGTTATTAACAATTAAAACAGATGTGTTAATGTATTGTTACATTTTGTAGGTAATTCAAATTGAATCTTAATTACCAAGGGAAATGGTATTTAATTAATTCAAACATCCAATATACAGATCCAATATAAAGAACTTATGAACAAAGCCTGTTCTTATTTCATAGAGAATTGGCTGGAGACCACAGAACATATAAATATAGCCTGAAACAAAAAAGAATAAAAGAATTCACCACCTTCGTAGCAGCAATGGCATCCAGAAGTTTCTTAAGGTCAATATGAGCTGTAGCTTTATTGTTGATAGACTCTAACTCTGACTTAAGCCTGGACAACTCATCATCCATCCCCTCCAGATCATTTAGTAAGGTCTGAACGCAGCTGTCACAATCTGTGGGAATGAAGTAAATCTTGAAGATCTGGAATAATTAGTCATGTCTGCAATGCATTAGATATCAATTAGCATATAATGAATAATGGAGGAGGCTCCAAACTGACCAAAACAGTCATCACTGGGTTCTTCAGGTAACTCACATTCTATGAAACAGATAGGAGACTTATGGTAAGTTCAGCATGGTAAATAATGAATTACAGACATCTCTAGTTTTCATCCAGCTTTGAAGTCACGGTTCAATGATTTTTTTATTTTGTCTGGGCTACGTACTCCCTGTTTTGGGATCACAGAAATAGCTGTTGTCGCAACTACAGGGCTGGCAGCTCCCTCCATCTGCTAAAGGATCACCATAGTAGCCAAGGGCACATCTACAGAAGAAAGACCACGTTTAGGTAAGATTTAGAAAACAAGCAAACAGCAATGATTCTGTGAAATCTTACAGAAATCCTCCAATAATGTTGCAAACACATGAAGACTAATTGGAGATGTCAGTCTTCGGTTGTATTCATTTCTGCTCCTAAGAGGATTACATCATGGATCAGACAGAGGTATACTATTCCTCAGAGTTTTAAAACCTGTGTATACCTTTCACATCTGGATCCAGAGTAACCCTGTTTACACAAGCATTCAACTTCATCTCCAACGCTGAGACAGCCTAGAGCAAAACTATGAAAACAATAAAATGTCAGTTTCAAACAAATACAAGTTCTGAAGAAAGACTCTAAATTGCTCTCTGCTTTACCAGTAGCAGACTGGCTGCATTCTCACATTTCTTGACAAGATATGGACAGAAGGTTTTAGGGTAGTTATATCTATAATTACATATAATTATAGCTTAAATACAAGTTGGTGGTTCATTTGAAGCTACCTCAGGTTAATATTGCAGGTTTTCTACATTGGTAATTACTATAGCTGACCTATTAGACAGCTCTGAAATAGGGCACGGACACACACGGCAAGTCCTCAGAGCAGCGTTGCCATAGTAACCTTCTTTGCAGCGCTCACAGTGGTCTCCTGCTGTGTTGAACTGACAGTTCTGAATGACAAAAGTTAGGAGACAACAACAAATATTCATTTTGTGATGCACTTCTCTTGACTGATTTTTTTTTTTCTTTTATCAATGACCCAACAGAGATCAAGAATTTTCATTTAAGTGATGTGTACATTATATATAAGAAATGTCTTAATCATGTAACAGAGAGCATTTCAGAGGTGCTTCTGGTATGAAATATTTTGAATTTTTAAATTTGAAATGAGCAAAAATGTGTGTAAAATAGATGTGAAACATATACCCAGTGGATTCACAGAGAGTTTTTTACCCAAAGAAATAGGGCGTATATCATTAAAAAATCAACTTAATTTTTAATAGAGCTTTCAGTGCCATGATAAAACACATTGCACACACCTTTAAGAAATGTTTGAGAACCCAGTCAGCCAGGCACTAATACACCTGGTTGACCTAATCAGCTAATTATCAAATACTGAAACATTAGTATCAGGTGTGTTGATGCAGGGGCAAAACAAATACATCCTGGGCTGGGTGTACATGTAGTTTGGGTTTGTAAATACTGTAGACTATGTTGAATTATTGATTTGTATCATAACTTCAGAGGTTTTCACTGGAAAAAAAACCCTTCATGTGATAGTGATATGAAAGATTACTGGCCTTAAACATTGGACCTACCAGACATTTCCCTGTATACTGGTCACATTCTTTGGAAAGGCCATTGCATTGGCAGGGTACACAGTGGACCTTGTTTGAGCCTGCTCTCTCCTTGTAGTACCCTGGACGACATAACTGTAATAAACATTCAGGTTACAATAGACCATGTCCTGTCATGACACGTTTACAATGAAATGAATCGTGTCCTGGTGGCAAAGCTGACATATGCACACTCCAAATATAAAACCATGAGCAGTATAGACAAGAACTGGTTTTGAGTGTGGATTTCTGTAATGGTTTAGTTGCATACAAGATCTGAAAAACGTACATTACATGACTGGCTTTCAAACGTAGCATTCACAATGTGATTGACAAATAAGGCAGAGGAAGCTCTGTGAGGTGCTGACCTTACCTGTATGATCGAACCATGTGACTGGTTATTGTACGAAGGGTCACAGGGTATCTTGGAATTTTTTGAATAACTGTCATGTCTCTTATGCATTCCTCGGTCATGTTGGTGACTTTTCCTTCGCAGTTTTTGATCCGCTGTGCAGATTTGCAGTATTACCAGAAAGATCAGCAAGGTGCATGTCTTCCTCGAGCGCCACGATACCTCCAGCATTTCACACTCACATCCACTGCCAAACTAAAAGCAAAACTTTCTCCTGTCACTCAGGCAAACTAAAAAAACAAAAAAAACAAAACCCCTCCCCACAAACTCAAACACACATTCGTTGCCTTGTTGATTTAAGCATCTGTTAAAGAATCTTAGAGAAAGAAAATCTCTCGTCTGTTCACATCAGAGGTTTGGTCCATGCAGACTCAACCCAGCGCCACTGGCACAGACTGTTAGCTTTGTCTATGTTCTTGTGTGGGTACGAAGGTCACTTTTTTTTTTTCGTTCTTTTTCTTATCTCATAGACTGTTTTCAGAGCAGAGATTTGGCAGAAAGTTCTTTCACGTGTTAATTATAATAGTGGGAGAGGCATGAAACAGATTTCAACTCAGAGAGCTGTATCAATGTTTAACTTGTTTCCTCATTTAGCACCATATAATGTGCACTGAACTCATAATTTGTCACTATTTTATTTCGAGAACCCTGCTATGCGTTAGTGATGGCTCTCGGTTTCTTTATGTTGTTTAACAATGTGCAAAAAATGTTTATGACAGTTGCTGCTTTACTTTAAAGTAATGCTACATAAAAACTCGTAAGTATTTTTCACACAACCACAATCTTGCTCAAAAGTGTCGATGTATTATCAAAAATTTTAAAGCTGTATGTTTGGCTTAACCTAAACATTGTTTTCCAGCTGTTTTGATGAGAAAGTGTAATTACCTGGGAGTAGGATACCTCAGCTGATCTTGTGACATTCCATAGGGTTTATTGATACCAATAGGTGGAGCTCTCAGAACATAGAACAGCAAAATTAGTTGCCATATCATGACTCAATTCCACACTGCATACACCCTCAGCATGTGTTGTTTTATGTGCACTGCTCAACAACGCATGCAACTGAATCGCAGAAAAATGAAGACAAAAAAAAAAAAATGTTAATTTTTCTGGACCCTCATTTCAATGCCCAATTGACGTGAACTGTTGAGAAACAGTTACTTTTCAGGTGCAATTGAAAATGAAAAACAAAGCATTTTCACAATGGGATTTATGCTGAAATCCATCTGATATTAAATATTGTAATAGCCATATATTTACATACTATTTTTATATTCTTGTTATGAGCCATTATGTGTTGTCAGCACTCAAGACACTTAAGACAAACTAGGACCATGTGCCTTGTAAAATGTGGTTCAAAGAGGGGTACTGACATGTTTACACATAACTGTGTTGACAGATTAGGAGTGTCTGTAAGTTCTGAATTGCCACCACACCCTACTTAGGCCTGGACACTGATAACACTCAGAGTTACAGTTTATTACTGGGATACAGCTATACATTTAAGTCTCTCTCTGTAGCCAAAAAGGTATCACTCCTCACCAGTCTTTCACTTTACTCTGGTCAACTCACACAAATTAGGTTCATTGTATTATGCATTGTATTATATAATTTGGAAACAGTCCTCAAAAGGCTTTTTTAAGTGATTTATCTATGTAGACAGATTTGAATTACTTGCCATTGTTTCAGGAAAGCCTAAAGGTACATACATTTGTAGTTTATGTCCTATCATATCTTGGATGTTTAAGTGTTTTTGTTGTTGTTGTTGTTGTTGTTGCTGCTGCTGTTGCTATTGGCGATAGTGGTGTTGTTTTCTTCATAAATCAGTATGAACTCATGTAATCTATGACAAAGATATCCCTAAATGTTGGGTTTATCAATATTTAGTGTAAAACCTCCTTTAAAACAATTTGAGACAACAAAATTGATTCTTTCAAGGGCATGATGAGATGAATTTAATATGAGTTTTAGAACAGATTTTATAATGCGACCTGGAATTCCAGTGAATCAGTGTTCAAGACTCATGTTTTGCAAACTTACATTAAATTTCCTCAGGTTTGCCAACATTTAATGAGTTTGTTCTGAATAGCTAACGTTAGCTATGTAGCTATTGAATGGATGTTTAATTTGCCTTTCCATTGAAACAAGTTCATATACTACAGGTCTTCAATGACCAAGTAGGCTAAAGTGGATAGCTATCACAGAACGATAATTTTTTTCATTGATAAGCACAGCGCTTTGGTATGGGCAAATTAAGTAGTCAGTCATTTTAGCTGAATAACTCAGTAGGCTATGGTCCAAAAGGTTGCTTAAGAGCTTAACAAAAGTGAACTTGTGTATTATACTTTACTAAGTGAAGCAAACCATTTTGCTCTTAGTGTGTGAGAACCATCTTTCTGTCATCACTCAGATGACAGCTACAGTGCTACAATAGTTCCAGTGAACGAAATGAACAACTGATTTGAAAAAAGATTCGTTCGTTTCACTGAACGAGATTTAAAGATCAGAGTCAGTAAAAATATCCATACTTCCCATCACTATCATGAATGTCGTTTTTTTTTTTTTTTTCTCCCAAACTGGCTTTCTTATAATGTGATTACTCTTCATGGAGAAACAAAGAAAGGCCTTGTATTTACAATAGAAGGAATAAGCTGTATGGAGTAAAAAGCTGTCTTTGTGGGACTGGCTAAGCAAGTTTGAGAATTTGAGTGCGTCTAAGTGCACGTGTGTGAGCTGGACACACTGTCTGTGTTATGTTCCTCATTTGGGCAGGGCTGGAGGACAGAACCATTCACACATGCCCATCCAAAAATGGCACACTGAGTAAAACAAAACACAGAATTATATTGTTTCAGTTGTAACAATCTATGAATATGATTCAGTGTCCTTATAATGAGTTCACATCCTCCATGAATACTCTGCTGTATGATGTCCACCAACTTCCTGGCCCATTAGCCAGCACTGCAAGGTTGAAGATCAGGCCTCATCACATTTGACATTGATATGATTAAAACTGTTGGAAGGCAGGTAGAAATAATATATCTTTTAAATGTAGTCCACTCCTAACTGTAGGTTTCTGC
The DNA here is from genome assembly GCF_902362185.1 of Chanos chanos. Lineage (NCBI taxonomy): Eukaryota > Metazoa > Chordata > Actinopteri > Gonorynchiformes > Chanidae > Chanos > Chanos chanos. The sequence goes on along the minus strand of NC_044508.1, from coordinate 14,337,937 downwards.
CAGGTGCAAAAGCTAGTGCTGCTCTCCAGTGAAGAATAATGTAATGATGGAATCAAAGTAATAAGAAGGACCAGTGGCTCAGGACTGTGCAAAACACTCAATACCTCATGAAAACATTAATGAGGTAGAGTCCTATTTGTACACAATAAGGTGAAACTGAACATTTAGGGGAGACAGACCAAGGCCAGACTGGTTGTGAGTGAGTGGAAGTAGGTGTGGCACATAAAACCATTTTAAATCTATCTGTGTCCAGCATTCTGTAAAAGAGTTATTGTTAGGTTTGCTGACGTATACTGACATACAGTCTAGAGAAATCAAATTACAGTTTCTCCACAGGTCTCAAGCCAGTTATTACATTCTTTACAGTACACATGATACAGAGCATATGATACAGAGTATGTACCGTACATCTGACCAGTCATCTGCATTTCCTCTGGATTACAGGATATTATACTATTATTATACTATTAGGAGATAATGCTGCTGGTAGGAGACAAATAAAATATGTTGTCAAGAGAGTTGAATACATATATGCACTGATATTGGTAAAGCCCTCTGAGAAAATTTAGGCCTGTCACAAATCTGTGACTTATGCAGTTTCTAGTTTGGGATGAAACTAGAGGGAAAAAAAGAATACATTTTTATTAGATTAGATTATTTCCTCGGGACGACGCTGTCTAATAGTGGCAGTTTAAATAAATAAATAAATAAGTTGAACATATTTGAGTGCGTTTGTGTGACTGAATTCCTGTTTTTATGTGTTCTGCTCGTAGGAATCACAGAGAGGGAGAGAGAGAGAGTGAGAGAGAGAGAGAGAGAGAGAGAGAGCGCGCGCACTGAGAGGATATGAAGAGGAACTGGCTGCGGCAAAAGACTGGACGAGTCAACGACGACGACGTCAACCTTATGTTGTGATGGGCGGACGACCAGATTGTTGCTACAGCAGACAAGATGAATCCTAAATAAATTCCGCAAGATGTCGTACAAGGTATGGTGTTATGCCTGAACACAGTTTATATCGTAATGCTACATGTACTGGCTCACCTTGCTGCAGAACAGGGTTACAGTCTTGCACTTTTTGGAGCAGCTCCACATTCTCAATCCTTGGGATAAACTATATCTGACATTCGACAGATGTGGGATGAGAGAATGAGGAGATCGCATCCTGTGTGAGGTTCAGCTCAGGGACGTTATCTGTACGAAAAGGCAGGGAATTTAGCCTCTACATCACGTCCGACACCGACTATCATCAACGTAAATACTGAACGTCGACGTCACTGACAGTTTTAGAAATGTTCCTTTTACAGATTGTTGGCGATGACAGTGACTGAAAATTCCACTGAGTCGCGTGTAGTATTGTCCCTGAGCAGAGAGAGGCAAAAAGCAGATTTTCCAACAAAACAGGAAAGAAAAACACTGATTTTTGCAGCAAGCCTGAACTTCAGCATGCTATCTGAGAGGATGCAGGCACCTCTGAATATACATTTAATATCAGAAAGTATGAATACCGGTATGTGCAGTTGTAGCTCTTGCTGTGAGCCCGTAATGCAAGCCCCTCACCAAGCCTTTGTATATTTTAAATGACACATTAGCATGCAAGCTATTGGCAGCTGTTCTTATATTTACTCACAAACTAAGTTTATCTCTTTGATTAAAAACAAACAAAAAACAGTAGAATCATAGGGTCACAATTACATTCACCTATAATCAGTTTCACTCAGCTATATTCAGTGTTCTGTGTTTTTGCAGACTGTCATGCTAGAGGGATTTCTGGATATCAATGTCCCTACATGTCCCTGTTGAAGTTCCTTTTGTAATGGCCTTGTTGTCAGTATTGAGCTTGGTATCATGTTACCCAGTAAATTTATGCATGTGATCGTGTGTTCTCCAGAAAGAAACTCCATTGGCTAATGCCGTGTTTTGGGCAGCACAGAAGGGAAATCTGGCCTTGCTCCAGCTGCTCTTGAACAGTGGTCGTGTGGATGTAGACTGTAAGGACAAAGTAGGTGTTCACTCGATGCACTTCATTTAATTTCCCATTTGGCACTTATATATGTTTCCCATGCCCCTATGGCTGGAGAAAATTAGATTCATTTCATCTGTGCAAACTGTGCATTTGATTAATATCAGAAGCATTCCTGTCTTTGGGGGATTCTGGACCTTATCTTGGTCTGGACAGGGCTGGGCTGTTGGTAATCTATGCTGTATTAATTCTTTTTGCCTCTGTTTTCTTTGTCTCATGAAAGAAACTGAAAATGTACTCATTTTTGCTGTTTGCTGTTAATTAGCAACGCGTGACTGTATCTCAAGCCCTGACCTGGTAGTTTAGAGGCTTATTTAATTTCACATTGTAAAAACAAAACCATAAAACAAAACTAAAACAAATCATCATACAAAATGCAGTTTCTTAATACAAATCCATTAAATATCTACAACCTAAATTGCGGTGGAGATTTAAGGTCTTATAATCTAAATCTAAATGAAACACTCACAATGTTTATATAAAAAGCTAGTATGGGAACATTTTATGATGTCTATTGTGTTTACAAGTTTGGGACCACAGCCCTCATGGTGGCGTCATATACAGGTCATTATGAATGTGTGAGAGAACTCATCATGCAAGGAGCAGACATCAACCTACAGAGAGAGGTATGTGTAGAGTTCACAGCTATGGGGGTGGGTTTGACATGTATAGCAACAATAATGTGCAGGTTACAACTCAAGCGTAACAAAAATGTTTTTCACAATTCACATTGTAAAATCATCATCATCACTAGTCATTTGTCTGGACCTGTCTATTCTGATGATAAAATGTTTGATCATCACACCCACTGCTTTGTGTAAACATTAAAAAGCTGAATGAAATAATTAGGGATTTTGTCACACAGTTACAGAACAAAAAAACAAACCAGTTAATTACAGCTTGTCCAGAGAAACCAGTCTTACCATACTTGGATGTGACACAAAGCATCTCATTCACTGAAACAATTGAAAAAGAAAAACATTGCTTAGACATATAAACATGTGTCATAACCGCATTCAAATTGATCTTACATTTTTTTTCCATTACAGAACATTAGCTGGCAAAGAGCTAAACTAGTCATCCTTTGACTGAGCTTTGCCTGTTTCCGTCAAAGGTGTTGATAGTATTGCAGATCCCATAGCAGGTTTCTTGAATGTAATCTAGGGCACGGTAAATAGTGAGAAAACAGTGAGTTGACTGGTGACTCAATTCAATGAGATGGCATTTGCAGCAAATTCTGACAGTTAAATAAACCAGTGGGATATTGGACTGTTATTCGGGATGGAAGGCCATGTATGGCTACAGCTTTCATGGACTGTGATATCTTCACCCTTGCTATCCATAAAGAGCTGCAAACAGCAAGTCTGAAAGCAAATTCTTACATTATTAATGAGAGAGATATTTCTTTGAAGACTTTGAGTCTGTATTTTCCTCAAAGACTCAATTTAGACTACTTGGAATAAGTCACTTGAAGGTCTTCTCTAGTCAAATACTACCATGACTTTATCACAGTTTTCAGTTCTGTACAGCTGTGTCTTATGTTTGTTTAAACATGAACCTTTATTAGGAACTCATATAGTGTATGTTTTGAAGAGTGAAAATGAAAACCGCATTGTAATGAAATGACAGATGATGCTATCTGTAACCAACCATCTAACTGTAACCACACATCAGTTATTTACAGAAATGATAACGTCCGCTCTCTCCATTTGTTACCATGTTTCTCCAGACAGGTTCTACTGCCCTTTTCTTTGCCTCTCAGCAAGGTCACAATGATATAGTCAAGCTTTTGTTTGAGTTTGGGGCATCTACAGAACTCCAGACGAAGGTATGGCTTCTGCTTAATGGAACTATGTCATGACATTGCTTTTGCAATGGTTTTAAATGTCACCCCTTAAAGATTTATTGTTTCATATTAAATCAGATTAGAAGCTGTACGTGACGATCATTTGAACCAAGATGTTTTTCTGCTGTTGTTTGTGTCTTCTCAGGATGGAGGCACAGCTCTCTCTGCTGCTTGTCAGTATGGTCACAGTGACGTAGTTGAGACGCTGTTGAAGAACGGGGCCAATGTCCACGATGAGCTCAGTGTTAGTTTACCTTTTATATCAGCAAGAGCAATCTTTACTCAATTTAAGTCACCTTACATGGATTTTCACCTGCTGTGGGTGTAGCACAGCACGAAGTGAGAACTGTTATGAGACTGCGGTTTCATGACTGAGTCAAACAGATCATATCTTGAGTCAATACCTGTGTCACAACATGTTTTGGACTATTCCACTGCAAAATCTCTTCTAAAACATGTTGTATTGGTCATCCAATGTATGCAAGACCAGACATGTTCTGCAGGATGATATCAGGCGACAAAGATAACTGTACTCAGGTCTGTTTAACTGACTACTCTTACTACATTTCAGGATGGTGCTACACCCCTCTTTCTCGCCTCCCAAGAAGGTCATGTGACGGTCATACGCCAGTTGCTGTCATCTGGAGCCAAAGTCAATCATCCTCGCAAGGTATTCTGATTATCATGGTTACTCCTGAACATACTGTACTTTTCACTAACCCATTGTCACAGGCCTTAGAGCAGCCCTCAACCCTCACGTATGCTGTTTGAGAGTTTATTATTATAAGAGTTTATAACACTCCATCCTGGACTAAGAGTGTCTGTCTTTCTACTGTCTCAGGATGGCACTGTGCCTTTATGGATAGCTGCCCAGATGGGACACAACGAGGTTGTGAAAGTTCTCTTGCTGCGTGGAGCTGACCGAGATGCTGAGAGAAAAGTATCGTTTAAATATTTAGATTCAAGTGCATTTTTTATTCAACGAATAAAATGTGCTTGATAAACCTTTGAGCTTAGTCAGTTTGGCCAAGGAACTTTTTTTTTAGTCACCACTGCTATCGTGCTGTATCTATCTAGCTAAATGTGTTGTTTCTCACTCAAAGGATGGCTCTACTGCCCTGTTCAAGGCAGCACATAAAGGACACAATGTTGTAATCGAGGAACTCCTAAAGTTCTGTCCCTCTCTCGGCCTTCTGAGGGTAAGGCGTAAACCAGTTTCTCTGAGGTCGTAGACAACACATCATATTTAGCGATTTGACATTTTGCATTAGAATGTGTATTTCTTACATGTTTATTTATTTAGTATTTTAACGTAATTACTGTACCTATATGCACATGACTGCACTAATTATCAAGATGTTGTATAATTTGTGATTTTTGGTTATTTGTTTGTTGGCTTTGTTTAACTTTCATATTGAATGGTTGCTGTATTTAGAATGGATCCACAGCATTGCATGCTGCAGTCATGGGTGGAAGTGTAAAAACAGTAGCCCTCCTGGTGGGAGCGAATGCTGACCCCATGTTACCTAACAAGGTGGGTGACCTTAGTGTGGGTTAAGAAAACAAGGAGAAAATAAGGAACTTCATGACCAGGGAAGAGACATTAGAGAGCAGATAACAGAGGACTAGTTAGTGATGAAAAGGTGGGGAGAGGGCAGTTGATGTAACGGTACTGTTAGAAATCACACTGTTTGTAACTTTGAGATGGTGAAAAGAAAGAGATACAAGAAATGACTGTGAGGTAATAAAAGGAATGGGATTGTGGGATTGGGATTACATTGGATTGTGAAGTGTATTGAGTTGGAAATGTGAGATTACTGATGTCATTTTTTCCTTCCATAGAACAACGATCTCCCTGCCGACCTCACAAAGAACGACCGCATTCTCCGGACTCTGAAACCACACATCTCAAACAGAGAGAGTTTATGACCGCAACCAAGCCGCTTCTTGTGCTGTAATAGCTGTTTTTAAATTCAGACTAGACCTCCTCCAGAGAAAGCATCAAAAAAACAAAAAAAAACAGACAAGCTGGTACCCTTTCACCCAGTCTAAGACGTAATATTCATCTACTGCTGCCGAATATGTAACTTAATATTTCAGAACGTTGCTTGACTAATAACAGTGTGCATTTAGGATTGTAACAGTGACAAATAAAACTTTGTTTGGATAAAGTGGTTTAAACTCTGTTTATATTGTGAGTTTCATGATATCCATCACATGGGAGCATTACACAGAATCTCTGATAACAACTCGGAAAGCTGGTTCTAAGTCAATACATGTATCTCAACCACTCAATACCCGTGTCAGCAAATCAGCATTTGTTTTAATCAACAAATACTTCCTTTACCATTATAATAAAACTATGAAGAATAAACACACAGTTTTGGCACCTATACTGATATATACAAAATCATGGGGGAAAAATTATATTCGTCATTTTTTTAATACACAAATACTGAGCTGAGACAGCTGTCACAGATGAGTTGGCTCTTTCAGTCAAATGACTGCAAGAGAAGGGTTTGAGATTACAACTTCACAGTTTCTCTGTTAAAGGAAGGTCTCTCAGTGATAATTGGAACAAAACTGACAACACAATTATATTGGATTTTTTTTCTAGGAAATTTTCCTAGTGTGTTTATTTCTTTCAGGAAGTGTATAAAGTTGGTCTGTGCTTCAATATATACATCACTTTTGAGGTTTAAACATGTATTTACATTATTTACACTAGTGACCTCAGACATCGTACCGTAAACAGCTTGGATAAGCTTCAACGAAACTGAAAACACAGCTTCTCAAATGTCCTTTAGCTATTTTTTTTTACATACATTTCCCATTCTGTCCAGGTCATTTTCCGCGTTTAATAGGGCTCTTGGTTTTCAGAGTTGCTTCTACAAAGGCTCAAAGACTCCATACTTCCATATAGCTCCAGAGAGGAGACAAGAGCACAGCAGAGTGACCAACAACGTCCCAGCACAAACCGGCACCACATCTGAGAAACCTCCCACTGGGAGCTTCAGACTCACAGGATCCAGTGCCTACAAAACAGGGGAGTGATATACCACCATTGCACAACTTATGCTTTCAGAAGTTTAAAGAGAACCTAGTACTGTTACAATATACTCTTCACAAAATTCAAAAACTTGAAAAAAGTACATTGTCTTACTTGTGATCTACGGATTTCTAGCCATGAGCATGTGTTAAGGTTGTCGAAAGTGCAAGAGGCTTCAACTATTGTGTGAGGAGGGCTTGGTAGAAGAGTCTCACCTCAAAATGAAAGACAGACAGTTTCAGTATTTACAATATACTGACAATGCAGATAAGATGCATTTCGCAGGGATGGGAGGCAAAGTCTTATTTTATTTTTTTTACATAAGAATATAGACTGTTTAAACTGACATAATTTTTATAGGTAATTTGTTTTCATTTGTGTGTCTGCAAATAGATTTTGCAACACCACACCTAAGCCATCAGTTTAACACAGCCTGACGAATATGGTGATGATTTTTCAGTGTCCTCAGGCACCCCATCCCTTTAGACACTCAAGCCCATTATACTTACAGCCCTCTGTTCGAATCATCAGCCTGGGATAGTCAATCTCCACAGTCTCCCATCCTCTGATTGTGCTGGATGGCCTGTGGTACCGGCCATGGATGGGGACTCTTGTCTGGAGATGCCCAGAACTCACCGGATCTGAGGTGAGATATATGAATGCTGAGAAGCCAGGTGATACATAGGCAGGGGCTTCCAGGTCAACCTTGGAGTCTAGTAGCACCTTACATGAAAAAGAATTTTTTTTTTAATCTGAGAGGAGGATAGAAAATTATCATTCATTAACTATAATAAAAAGCTAGACACTACACCAATCAGATTTCAGACAAATATCTGACAGTGCTGTGAAAACAAGAAGACAGAGATGGCATATGAAACAAAAACATTACGTTAGATCAATTAGATGTTGTTTGGTTATCAAATGTGCATCCCTGCAATACGGATTTGCCTATGTGATCTGACCGGGATGATGAAGAGCTCTTACTTGTAAACCTGTGTCCTCTCTCAAAGATGCAAGTTGATAAGCATCCATGTACATTCCACTGGGTACTCTCTGAATCAGCAGGACTCTTACATCCTGCGGTGTGGGATCATACTGGATGTTATAAATAAGCTCTCTGGAAAACAAAACATTACAACCATGTTTATAATTTAAAATACTTGTAAACATTTAATTAAAAGTATATCCAAAAACCCTTTCATACAATCCATATTAATGCAACCCTTGCATTAATGCTGTTTTGTTCAGGTGATTACAGTCAACAGCACATAGTACTGCAGCTAGTTTAGATCACGTGACTCTGAATGATAGCAGCAATGCCATAATGTTTCAACTCGAGTAGCAATATCCATATTCACAATAAATGTTAAATCAAGTATTTCAATTCACCATCACCTGTGAAAACCTTTCTTGGAAACATTCATTGAGATCACCACAGATTCCAGCAACGATGTTGAGAGATCACAACTGCTTCCTTCTGAAGGGGAAGAATTACATTGGATTGTAAACCTAAACAATTCTACAGTACCTGGAAATGCAATATAAACACAACTGGTCCACATGACATTAACTAGTTTAATTTCAACATTCCTCCTGACAAGGGGGGGGGGGGGGGGGGGGTGGTATATTTCGACTTTTAGTTTGAAAAATACTCTCGCTCACACAGCTTTTTGCTTGACCGGAAGTAACCTAAAACAAACCTGTCTTCATTCAAATAAGCTAGGTTCCCGGCTAGGTACGCACAACTTAGCCGTACTTCCAAATTCTACAAACGTTTCGTGTAATTTTTCGAGTTATATACCCGCATGAATTTGAATTCGAGAGCGTACATGTTTCAGTTTGGATTCGGTGTACAACTCCAAGTACGTCTCATCAAATAATCAGAAGTGTAGATAGTTTTAAACTGTCTACAAGGATTTAATTGACATATGAGTCTGCAGTGATTTATGCAGCTCTAGGTTCATACAGCCTTGTTATAACTTTCAAAACACGGGCAGCCTCAGGAGTTCTCTAATGCATTTTAATCCGTTAGAGGTTCAGGCTGTGTGAGCAATGATATAAACTGGTCACAACACAAGGTAAGACAGTTTACCTAAGTAGATGTTGCATGTCAGTTCTATGGAATCCCCACTTGAATAGGCTTCACTAGCGAAACATAATCTGTTGGATATTTACCTTGGTGTGGTATTCCACAGGAAATCAGACAGAATAAAGATAGGCTAAAATACGGTACGTTCATAGTTCTTTCAGTTGAAACGGTTGTGCTTGAACGCCATCAAAAAAAGCTTCCTTTTGGTGTCAAGGTATGTTGATCGCAGTAAATAGCACTACACACTGCCACTTAGTGGATTGGAGTACGGACACAGAACTACACAGTTGACTGGGAAAGGGTCACGGAAACCTGCCAGAAATTCACACAGGCCTTAAACTGACGCGTACACTTCCACCACTTTCCCTGTCATCTCTAAAACAGTGGTTTTAAAAGTAGAAATACATATATGTGGTATGGCCAGTCTCCAAAAAAGCCAATCCTTTGTGGCTCTTTCCGTTTTGGTTGCTGTTACAATTACAATTGAGTCCAGTCATTAAGTATTTCTTTGTCAAATATCCAAAAATACACACACCCTGTCTGCTTAGCCTTCATTACATAGATGTCCTTATCAGGGCAAAATAGGTACTCGCATGGAGCGTGAAGAGGCCTCTGGTGTTTGGGGATTTTTTTTACAGACGCATTAACATCACTCTTTGAAGCATCACTCTTTTATGATGATGATTAACTCAAAGCTTTCTTTCATGGATGAAAATCTCTTATACAGAATGACATAACTGCGTAGAGGGATGTCAACGTTGGCAAAAATGTCCATCGTAACCAAGCGATGTGGGGTCAAGTTCACGCCACCCTCAATCGTCCTCATATACGAGACCAAAGAGACGGGGAGGGTCCGAAAGAGAGTCATACCAGTGAGGAACTTCTCTCAGTATTCAGGTGGGGCAGTTTCCCCCTCTTAACCTTCTTATGACAACATTAGACGAGCTCTCCTCATATCAGACGACACTCACTAATTGGGTGTGAGAATGCATGCTACAGACACACTGGGTGTGAACACAATCTAGGCACTAGTACCACTAAAGTACCACACAATACCTCAGTGACTTTGACCAACCTTTGTGGGCTTTTTATGTGTGACATGACTTATTTAGAAAACATCTCTCCTCATTTTTTTATTTTTTTTACTCTCAGACTGTAGCAGGGCTGCAGAGAGACTGAAGCACCATATCCGTCATGGTCCATACCTGGAGATGGTGCCCCTGGCCCAGCTAGAGAGGCTCCACGTGGTTCTGAGAGACCACCTCCGGGGACTGAGTTTGGAGCAGAGCCTGGCAGCGCTGAAAGGCCCAGACCCGGATGAAGAGGATTTAAACAAGCTTGGAGACGAGGAGCTGGCCCGCAGGAAAGAGCAGATGGACGAGCTCTTTCAGCGTAACCGCCGGCGGAAGAGTGACCCTGACTTTGTTTATGATCTGGAGGTGGAATTTCCCGAGGAGGACAAACGGGAAACGTGTAGCTGGGATGAGGATCAGTCAGATGATGAATTCTAGGTGAATGTGTGCTTTAGAAGAGATACTGGAGTATCTCTTAAACTATGCCGATCTTTAGGAGGCACTGTTGACCTCTAATCCTCCTCAAAGTTTTAGGTCAACCAGATAAGCAATACAACAAGTGTTGTCAATGAGTGTTGCAAATAGACTGTCATAGGAAAATCCCTACATACTGACCACTTCTTAAGTCAGCAAGCGTATCTCAGTAACATGTAGTTGTGTATGTGCAAACGAACTCACATTTTTACTTTTGTCTTATTCTCTGTTCATCATTACTTTCTTTTTTGGCCCCTATACGGAGTAACAGATTGTTCATTTGTATTGGTATTTTCACCAATTTGTGTGCTCAATAAATGTTACGTTTATTTTCACTATTTATCAAACTAAGTATCTCTTACATTAATTCACCAAAGTCGTTTTGTATTATTTGAACTCTCCAGCATCAGAATGCTATTGTATTATTTATTTTCTGTTTTCATTATTTAAGGATTTTGATATTTCTGATCCAGGTATTTCATCACTAATATTTGTGTCATCTTTTGGGATTCTAATCATCAGTAACTCAGCTAAATTACTATGAAATTACTATGAAGACTGATATCAGATACAGACACCGGTCTCTTTGTACTGTTCAATACTAGCTCAGTTACCTTTTTTAATTTATCACCTGACCATGTTATCCCTATGAATTACCTAAACATAACAGCAGAGATGGCAAAAGGCAATGCACTACTCCATACTTGTACAATCAAACCGTGTTTTATTTTGAATAAATTTGACATTTCACTATATATATTTTTTGCTTTGAAAGTGTGGAAATATATATATATATATATAGATATAGATATTTATATATAAGGAATCTCTCAGAAATATACAGCTCATTTTTTCTTTCGGTCATGGGTGCACCGCGGACAAAACCTAGGGGAAAGATGAACTTATCAATATACTGCATTTTATTTTACACATTCAACTATAAGCGAACATTTTCACACAAGAGCAGACCAAACAGGAGGAGTGACTCACCATTTCCCTTTGGGCTTTGTCGTAAGATCCACACAGGCAAAGTGAAACCATTCAATGGGGCACTGTGGATAAGAACAATGTTAAAAATAGTTAAAAATAAATTAATGAAAAAATAATAAACAGAGCTCTTGCAAAGAACCTCCAACATTTGACGATAAACGTAAGAAATACTGTAATCTCCACAGTGAAGTGAAAGCAATGCAATTTGCTGAATGACATCTACAAACTAATGTCTAATATCTCTGTGTTTCCTGTCGCCCCTAACATATCGGTGCTTTTTACGTTTTTAAGTCATTCCTATTGGTACTGAGCTTGAACCGGCTAAAATAATTTGGTAAACTTTAGTAAAATTTACACTCGATGTTCCCTTGCACATAAAATTTCTCACACAGGGAGAACAGAATTTTTTTCAAGTAGGAAATGAGGCCTACGTCAGGATTGTCACATCCAATCATTTCTCCATACGACACTTGGTGGCACAAACAATATGTGGGTTCATTAGGATCGACGGGCATGTCTAAGACATCAGACGGGTGGACTGGCAAAATGGACTCAGAAAATTCCGGACTACAGAGACAAGAGAAGGAGACAAAAGCGAACAAAAATGAAGTGAAAACATAGCATCAAACAGACATTTACACACTAAGTGTGTCACTTTACACTCTAAGTCAAAACCAATCATCACATCTTGTGACAATGGATGGATGTATTTGCCCTTCCATGTTTACCTGTTTTTCATTTTTTTCTTTTGTGGCGAGTCTTCGTCTGACCCTTTTCTTCCTCTGCCTTTAGGCCCTCTCTTGTCCTTCAACCCTCTGCCACCACCCTCTGCAACAGATGTGATAATGTGAGTTGGCTTGACATATTAAAACGATTCATCTGTTTAGTCTGATTCAAAATCATGGCCGTGCTGACACATCGCTTGTGTGATTTAAAGGTATAGCATTAGGGTCCGCTTTTCAATATAGGGCTGGAAGCTCTCCATTTTTAAATGAGATTTTCGTAAACTGAGTGAAACTACTGAAACGACAATTAAGTATGGGTCCTTTGAATGTTAAAGTGAATCTCCCGCCTTACTCTTTAACGTTCTGTTGTCTGGACTCTCATAGCCACTTGTATCCAGTTTCTGTTTCAGTTCGTTCTCAAAGCGGGCAAGATCTGCATCAAGCCTTCGGATATGTTTGTCCACCTGCGGGTCAGATGTCGTGGGATTTGACTTTCAGGTGCATTAACAATTAACAATGTTAGATATGATTTAAACCCTTCAGCAGCACATGGCACATTAAGGACAACACAAACCATGGAAGTGAACAAATCTACCACATAAACGAACAGAAGAACCCATGTTGTTTGCACCTGTTTACTGACCATTTCATACGTCTGCATGGCGAGCTGAACTTTGTCATCACTGTACTCTTTACATTTACTGTAGGCATTCTGGATCTTCTGTAAGTGTTCAACTCTCTGTTCTGAGGCAAGGTTACGAACGTTCGCAATGTATTCCTCTGCAAGCTTGTCAATTTCCCCCTTTTTTTCTAAACGGAAAGAGAGGGAGAGGATTTTTAAGTTTTTTGATTCTCTCTCTTTTTTTTTTGTTTAATCTATGTGTTAATGTAAATTCACAAAGGGAAAATTATGTATACTGAGACTATTCATTAGACATAAATTTGTTGTGGATGAATGCGTTAGTGAATCATTGTAAAACACCGTTTCGAAAAATTACTGATAATACAAGTCACTGTAATGTTGACATGTGATGCTCCACCTACCCTCGGTCCTGCTGTCCAGTTCTCGCATTAACGTGAAGTTTCTCTGGAGTTCGCAAGGTAAGTTTTCAATGCCTGAAGTAAGACAAATATACTACAATAAGTTATCATTGAACAATGCAATCTCTAAGGTTAAGCTAACATCAACGGGGCTTCCAACTGAATTACAATAGCGACTACCGGTTATCAACACCCTGCTGTATTTCACTCCAAAAAATTAAGGCAACCTTTTTAAGCGGGATGACTCACGTCTGTCATTGATAATTTTAATGGTGTGTCACCCATTCATTGGTCGCTTGCGTGACAAGAATCAGGATGTTTCTCAGTGGTGGTTTCAAACGATTCCTCATTGTTGGAAATAGTGTTTATACCCTGGGAACAGCTGATACTGGATAGTGATTGCGCCGCTGCCCGCGCAGTGATGTGGCTGTGTTATGACGCACTTTGAAATCAAACAGCCCGCCCTCTAGGTATGAGCAACGAGCTGTAACAAGCCCTGCTACTGCGAGTAGGCTCTTGTTGAAATGTACTTGTCGGTAACAAGCTTGGTTGAATCATAACATAAATATTCATTGAAACATTGCTCGAATAAACGTCGTTTTAGAACATTGGCAAACGTCAAACAGCAAGTTAATTAAGACTGTGCTGACATATCCAGTCTGACACTGACAGCAAGACGTCGCTGCTATACCAGATAGGTAGGGCAGGACAGCTAACCCAGTTTACGTTAAGTTCCCTTTTCCGTCACTGCTAACATGGCTAGCTAACCAACTCTTAACAGGGTATCCTGCTTCATTTTAACCCGATGCTAAATTGCTACCTAGTCGCAGTTCTCCGACAAGACAAACTATGCGTTTCAGTGCTTTCCAGAAAGCACTATTACTAACTTTGTGCAAAGACAGACAAAATAAGTATTAAGTTAACCAATAGTTGGTGACCACAAGTTAGCTGTCGAGCTAATCTTATCTCTGTGAGCTTGTTATGAGCCACATCGCTAACTGTCAGGGGCGGAGAAAGTTTTGTTTTTACACTTCTTAAGACTTCAAGCACCCTACTCATAGTTACAATGACATATGTGTACTCACTGTCAAGGTAATGTTCAAGGTAAATTGCCGTCGCCATATTTTCAATCGCCTGGATATAAATTTATTTTCCTCAGCAACAACTCGCGTGAACTAAAACAACGTTGAAGTATGTAATTAATAATTCATGACGTCCTTCGATGTCATTGGCTTAGAAACAATCCATTTGTATAGCATGCCCTGACTGGCTAAATTAAGGGCTTGGCCAGAGACCATAGACTGCTATACGAGATTTCAATGTTAGTCGGTGCTAGTGATACTAAACCGGGCAGCTGCAGTGCATCGTGGGATAGACAATAATAAAGCCGAGTGAACTGGTGAATAAACTTGTAGGACCACAGTGAGACTTTTAATTCCTCTTATTTCCATATTCAGAATCTCTAGAATATTCCTCAGCGCATAACGTTTCCTACAGCCTCTGTGATGTCACGAAAATCACGTGTTTGAGAGAAAATGACAACATGGCCGTGACCCTGAAAGAAGCGCAAATTTCCGGAAAACGTCTTAAATAAGAATATATTTAAATCCATATTTAAGTAGTTAATGTGGAAAAGTAATTTAAGATATGCTGAAATAGGTTTCAGCTTTACAAATGTTCTTTTATGGCCTTCCTAGTTTACAGTCAATGTATATGTTTGTTCCAATCTATGCATCCCACCGAAATGCATGCAAACATCTACGCAGGGAAACAGTGTAATATCTAAATGTACCCACAAACTGCAAGGCCTGTTAACACCATTTTAATTCGTGAAACACGGGTCACATAAAAGTCTAATACCACGCTGATGATTGTAAACTAATTAAATCATACTTAAAAGATTTTACAAAAGTCAAATCCATGCTGATGATTTTGAAGTAATTTAAACTAATTTAAAGGATTTTGATCCTTCAGTACAGCGTATAATGCTCGACAGCAGTTGTCGAAGACAATCAGATTTTTTTGAAATGTT
This sequence comes from Chanos chanos, assembly GCF_902362185.1. NCBI lineage: Eukaryota > Metazoa > Chordata > Actinopteri > Gonorynchiformes > Chanidae > Chanos > Chanos chanos. The sequence continues at coordinate 14,322,595 of NC_044508.1, read as the reverse complement.
TGATTTTTGTACTTTGTGTGTTGTAATTAACAGCTGCATTACTGGCATTGTGAATTTGAGTCTATTTTAGGTAAAAACAGTGAGAAGACAGTTGTCATATCCTCTGTCTTATACTTGAGCAGTATAAGACAGAGGATAAAATCTTGACGTTGACGAGAATATATTACATATGTCGCATTCTACAGCTTTTGCAGATATTGGTCATTGCTGCCTCCAGATGCTTCGGCCATCATTGCTTAAATTGGTCAGACTCATTGCCACATGACTAAACGTCACGACAGCGAGTGTAAGCTACTGGCTTTCTTCTAGAATAAGGCTTTCACTTTGGCGAAACGAGGGCGTTGGTACCAGGTACCAAACTGATGAAAAAACGTAGTCGCTTTCTTGAGTCCTGACAAGACACTGAAGGACCTTCTCTTTGCGGATCTACCGAAGATATTTAAGGTGGGCATGTGAAACTACGCAGTTCATGGCTAAAGTCGCAGAAACTACGACCTGTGATCGATGACGAAGAGTACTAATTTATTGATGTCAAATCAGACGGTAAGTAGGCGATTATAGTGTTAACTTAACCCTTTACGCTAAGGTTGTGTTCTTTAAAAAAAAAAGAAAAGAAAAGAAACAGTGTTGATTTTGCAGTACAGGGAAAATGCACACAACATTTACATCTTCTACGCGTAGGTCCTTCAAGATGGAAGCGTTGTTGTTATGTAGAACTATTTTATCCCAGCAATTAACTTAATTCGGCCAGTTTCGGTATCTTGTAGTAGCTGATAATGTTTGAAAGGAACATGGTTTGTTAATGTGTTAGTTTCGTGAAATCCCAAACGTTACGGTCATTCTTAAGGTAGTGCGTGTCTAGTGGCCACTAAAAATAGCTCTGACAGGTCTGTGTTACATTGTGACACGGGTATGAAAAAAAACGTTGGACATTACGATGAAAGTCTAAATGTTCTGACTAGTTCGGTCTGGTATGTAGGAATAACTAATTATCAGTTTATCAAAACAGACCAAAATCCTTTTCAGTTGGACTTTATTTTTAGTGACAGCTGTTTATTAATAATTTACGTTAACTGGAATTTTGAACACAACCTCTCCAGTACTGAATAGATATTACAGAGATTATGAAACGAGTCTCTCACAAAATCACACAGTCACGAGTTGTATCAGTTATCCCGCGAGTAAATGTATTCCCCATACTTCATGATAGCTGCAACCAGTATTGACAGTCTTGTGCGTAACAAGTTAGCTTCATGAACAGTAACCTCATTTAAGTAAAAACTTTTGAACTTATATGCAAAACAAGCGAAGTGTTGTTTTCCCTTGTCCTCTTTTGTTTGTTTGTTTTACACATTGTCTGTCTGTCTTTGCGTTTTAGGAGAGCACTTCTTAAGTAATGGCTTTTGTGAAGAGTGGTTGGCTCTACAGACAGAGTGAGTGAATTTGACTCAGTTTTGCTTCATCGCATAATGCTAGTTTGTAGCTCTGAAGCTGATGTTTGTCTGAAGTCGCCAATTTGAGACTTGCATATTGAAGAGTAGATATGTGGATCCGAGTCTGAGACCAAAATAAATACATGCTCTTGCCTCAGGCACTATATACTCTGTCACGTAAAGCTATTTATTTTTTATTAGTATTAACATAGCCTGCTTACTTACAGTACAAGTAATACATCACCATCAAATATAAAACTGAATAAACAAATTTTAGAAATACTACATTACAAAAATGAACATTGTTTGTGATCTACAAGAATTGCTTCAGAAAAATAAAGTGCAGTACTTTCATGATGTCATCACATACAAATTTACTTTAATAGTTATATAGTCACAACTTTAAATATGGGTCGTGAATTTACCGGGTATAAAGACCACTCTTTTAAACTAAGGCGCAGTCATGTTTGCTAATGCGTGTTTACCACTTAGGCACAATTTTGCGTCGATGGAAGAGGAACTGGTTTGTCCTGTGGTCGGATGGCTCCCTGATGTTCTACAACGATCAGCAATGTCGTGACATGGAAGATAAGATTCACATGAAGGTGGACTGCATCAATATCCGGACAGCTACCGCATGTCAGGGTAGGCACCGAAGGTTACATTCAGAACAGGCCAGCCTTCACTGGTTTATATTTTATAGCTGTTGTTGCCCTCATTTTCCCACTTCCTCGTTCAGAGTAGATTTTAAGCTCGGCACGTAGAAGCTCGAATGTAAAAACACACCTTCTTTTCTAGGCCAGTTAATATTTATGCTAACCCACAACGACATCTATTTGACAGTTAGTGCAGAATTGTTATTAGAGAATATCTTGTGGATGAGCCCAGTGGTAATTTCATTTCTGCAGTCATTTGCAGTAATGGGTTCAAAGGTGACAAAACTCAGTGCAGTGTCACTTGGGATGGGGATAGACTTTGCAGTAATGGGCTACCATGGCAACGAGAAGACTCCTAATGTCACATGGATTCAGACTGGCTTCATTTTATTGATCATCTTCATTTCATGTTCAAAATTTCTTTTTGCGGTGTGCTTTTGTACACTGCAACTGACATCTGTTGAAATGAAGGTGTGACTAAAATCTTATACAGGCCAGGTTGTCGGAAAAGGATGAGAACCGGATAGTTTCTGAACACATCAAAGGATTAACACTTTGCAATTTAAAAAAAAAAAACAATGCCTTGTGATTATCAAGAGTTGATAGCTTTGAATATATTTTTCTGCCACAGGCATTTGGAAAAGACAAGCAATAGCAGTGACATACCCTGCCTAAGAACGTCTTCCCTCATTGAACTTCACACACTCACTACATTTAATGTTAGGTTCACTGAGTATAAACCTTGAGGATGGAATTCCATTTGTGTGAATAAATTTTATGCTTATATTTTCCACATAGACATACACAGACCACAGCTCATGGCTCAGGGCTTGGGTTCCTTTGTCGCATAAGGTATTGTTGGTGTAGAGTGGTAGATTCTAACAAATATTTGTAGGGCATGCAGATCCTCATGGACTAATAAGAATCCCTCTGCAGGTGTGCTTGAATTGTGTGGCTCCAAACAGCCAAACACTTTAATACCAGCTAAAAGCAAAGAACATGAGCGTTCTGAGCACTGACCAATCACACAACAGTGGTTGCAAATGGATGCAAAAGCATTATGAATCTGTGATGTAACAGTTTCAACTGTACTTACACATCGCCACTCTTTCTCTCTGTCTGTAGAGCTGACCCCACCAGATGGCAAAAGCCGAGACGCGCTGCTGCAGATTGTGTGTCGGAACGGACAGGTCATCAGCATCTGTGCAGACAGCGCGGACGATGCCCTGTATGTCATGTGACATCCACAAATTACAAACAGCTAAACTCGAAAGCGATGTCTTGGATGTACTTACAAAACTACGGGAGCATTTTACTAGCAGTAGATTTGAGCAGATATACTGTCTTGTTTTACTGAGTGGATGTACTGGATTCTTTGCTCCCTTGATTTTATCAAGATTTTTCTGAGTCAAAACTAAAAGTACATGTTGACATAATGCTGATAAGTTGACTAAGGAACAAGTTGAAGCAGTCATTGCCAGGCAAAATTTTGTTGAATTTACATCACGAGAAGGTACTGCATGAACCTAAGCATCTGTTTGTAACATGTTGCCTTATTCTTTTGAATCGGATTGAATACATCATTTTTACACCGAATGCTTCTGAGTAAACGTTTTGTATACTGGCAGATTACTACTATATTATTATTACTATATTATTGCTAATCTGTGCTCTTTCAATTTTGTTTCAGTGCCTGGACAATTGCCCTCCAGGATGCAAGAACCAACAGCGTAAGTTACAGTAACAGTGGAAGATAAGAGGGCTTTCAGTTGGTTCCCATATTCTGTACTATAGGACAACCTGGGCTTGTTTTTGATTAGTCTCTGTCACGCTGCCCTCATCATTGTCTTAGACAGGTGCACTGCTCTGACAATACTGACTTTCCCATAAACTGAACTTCATTCTTCACTTCTTTTAATTTCCTCAGATTGGCTTTACAGAGGAGGTTGTTGCCTCTGCTCCTCCGGCTTACTCTGAATTGGCCCCGTCTCCTCAGGTGAGAGTGTGTGTTGTCTTTAACTTTCATTAAATGGGTCTCCTGAGAGATGTTCTTGTTTGAGGCACTGGTTCACAGAGGGGATAGTTCTGCTGCTGGCATTCACAACTATATCATATTAATCCCTAAGAAGGCAATTTGCTCAGCTTTCCTGGGTGAATTTGACAGCACAGGGCCTCTCTTCTTCTTGTTATGCAAGAATTGAGTGGATAATTCTCTCCTCAATGCAATGTGTCTTAGGCTTTTCCCTCCCAAGGGGGCATTCTGTGAAGCAGCATTTCCCAAACAACCAGATACCATGAGCCAAAAGTCAAGAGTGACCAATAGCACTTTTCCTTAGCTCCTCTTCTATTGGATGTTGTTGTGTCATGGTTCGGGTCATCCCCCTGGTTCACGTGGCTGTTTTGCAGTGACAGAGACACTCATGATCAGGGATATCTGTCTTTTCAGACTGGGAGGGGAAGTGGGGGGAACAAAACATTGTATGAAATGTGGTATTTTAAAATATCTAATCCTTTATCTTGGTTTCGTGAGCAGGTTTACTATCCAGACCAATATGGAGGCTATGTTCCTTACCCACCTGTCACACAAATGGTATACTCTGCAGATGGACAGCAGCATATGGTGGCATACCCTTCTCAATACCAAGGTATCACTTATGTTGATATACATATATTGTTTACTTCTGCTTTATTGTGTGGTGAAATATTTCAGAAAAACATTAAATAATTAACAATGAGCCCTTATGGGTTAAACATGATAACCAAATTGACCTGTCAGGAAGCTATGTTTTGTCATTTACTTTGTGAGATATTTCCATTTTAAATATTTTCAATATTTCTATTGGATTTCAACCCTTAGGACCTTACCCTCCACCCTATGTGAACCATGTCATCGTTCAGCGTCGTCATAGTGATGACAGGGGGGACGTGGCTCTGGGAATGCTTGCTGGAGCTGCCACAGGACTGGCTCTCGGTTCCCTCTTCTCCGTGTTTTAGTATCCCGATGGTAACTGCTCCCAAACTCCTCTTTGAAGTTATCTTGCATTGTTCTGGCAGAACATGCAATGCAGCTCTAACATTTCAGCAAACTTGCTAGCCATGATTAGCTACATGATCCATTGAATTAGCTGGGCTGGGGGACTTGCTCTTGATCTATTTATTAATTATTCACCATCTGTCTTTGTACCAAGCCCTCCCTTTACAAAGCCTCAATGTAGCTCTTCCTATATGGAGCGATAGTATGCACTTTGTTTCACTTAGGAGATGACTCTGGGATTAACTCTTCCCAAGATTATGGCCAGTAATATTATTTATTATTATATATATTTTAATGTATTTTATATGGTATATTATTATATGGCCTTCTGAATGTGGTTCCAGCTACCTGCTGACACAGCCATGTCAGCATTGAAACTGAAGGTATAGGCCGTAATACATTCAGTACACTGCTTTCCATGCATGTGAAAAGCATTAAGGTCAAATGTGCACTTACAGAAAAGGGTATGTAAAGCACAGTGTCACTTCAGTCGGGTGGAAGACAATGGAACAGAAAGAAGTTATGAGCTGGTCAGATGCATTTCTAATGCTCCTCAGAATATTTTTAATGTGATTAATACATGTGATTAGAGTAACGACAAAATATTTGTGTGTGTGGGTTTTTGATTTTTTTTTTTTATTTTGGTGTGGTGAATCATTTTTGTCTCACATTATAATTATTTGCCTAACTTTGTCTGTGTCTTGCATTTCAAATAGAGATTTTAAATAAAACTGTAATTCTCCTTGAGTCCATATTTTGGCCTTTCCAGTCCTTTCTTGATTTGGGTCGATTTGGGATGTAAATTTTTCTTTTTGGTGTGGTTCCTCAGGTGTTGCTGATCTTTCAGCGCCCGTCTGTCCTGAGGGTTTTTCTCTTTTTTTACTGTGGGAAGAAAATAAACATTTATTTAGCACTATTGTACTGTGTCTTATTACGGAATGTTCGAGAACAGCTAAACACAATTCAACAATGATTTTAACACAATTTTATGATTGCATAGGCATAAGGATACAGGTTTCGATGGTTTGCAGCTAGGTTTTTAAACACATTTATAGAGATTCTGAAATTCAGCACTTATTGTTTAAAAGAATGAAGAAACAGTGTACACTTCCAGTCATTTTAACTACATTTAAGTCCATTTGTTTTCACATAAGAGTACCATGCTCATATGATCCATAAAACTAAAAAAAAAAAAGTTCTTCACAAGGAGCAACACTACACAATTCACAAAGTTTCATTTCCTTCAGCAAAACTTTGAGAAAAGAGTAAACACTGTCGAGTGAAGGAAGTAAGTGTGAAAAGTTTGCTGACTACATGTATATTGTTGTGCTCTTGTCCAAGTGGAATAAAAAGCATTAATTAAGTGTAGTATGTCTGTAATTACTGATACAAATAATTTGCCTCTGTAAAACCACTGAGGCAATATTCATAACTTAATTAACTTAATAACTTAATTCGTAACTCAATGCGCTTTAGTTCAACACTAACCAGTTTGACACTAACTTTGAAATTTCCTTGCTTTTCCTTATATGTACATGCAGTAGATAAGTTCTTGCATAACCTCTTGTTGCCCTACCCTTGGTGCCTTTGCAATGTCTTTTCTGGATTCTGTGCTGCTTTAGATGTAGCTTCATCTGCTCTACGAGTGAGCTCGTGTCTGGGCTCTCCAGTGTCAGCTCTGTGAAAACATTTGTGGTGCCTAGCTCAACAGCATGCAGCAGCAGACTAGATATTGCTAGCACACTACAGCACATTTCAGGTGTTACGTAAGGCTGCTTTAAGAGCATAAGCTAATGAATCTCACAGAGGTAGTATAAGGTTCTAAGAGACCCTTTAAGCCACAATGTGTGGGATTGTCTGCTGCCAAGGAACCAGTTTAATAAACAGGTCCAATGCATTTCTGAAGCATATAGCATCTGGATGCCTGATGAGCTTAGCCCAACTATAAGATATTAACACTGAGACTTAACATTATTGTTAACATTAATGTGTTAACATTATTTGCATGCAAACAAAGAATATTATAATCAATGACTGGTACAATACCTTGACCAATCACTGATTATGTTATTTCCTCTGGACAAGCTTAAAAATGTACATAATGCAAACCTCAGTAAGTCCGGGCCTATACTAAAAACCACCCCACTACTGTCTTACTGCTGGACTTCCCTCATAAATTGGGAACCATTTTTTCAAGAAGGCTTAGCTTTAGCATTAGCATTAGCCTTGCAACGCCTCAGTATGTTAGCTCACATTTCACAGATTACATTACAACAGACAAAACTATTCCCCTGTTCTTTCCATCGGTATCTCAGAGATGGGTCTGAAAGGTGAGGGTTGACTCTTGATGAACCAGACACATTACACACAGGCAACAATCTAGTACGTCTCTTCAAGTTACACCTAATGCAGCAGTTGCCTTTCTGGTCTGTTTTGGCTTAAAGACTGGGGTGACCAGCTCTGCTTCTCGGGACCAAGCTTCCACTGGAAGATTCGGCTCTGATCCTAATCTAACACAACAGTTCCCTAATACCTTGATTGGGGAACAGTTGTGTTAGGGATCCAGTTGTGTTATATTGAAGCACAAACTAAATCATGTTGGAAACAGATCTCCCAGTAGAGGACTGGCCACTCCTGTTCTAGGCCACTGAGCTCCTTGGTGTATTAAACACCCAGTCTACTGTTATGAAAGTACACACAAACATAGCTGTAATGTCAGTTCACATGATGAACCTCTCATGTTCACAGTACAGTGTCACCTGTTGATGGGTGGGTAATTCTTTAACTAGTATTTGGAGAAACCTACCCCGTTACAGACAGCTTTTTATCTCTGTAAATAACCATCATTTCCTCTGTCATGTGGTTATATTGATGTTCTATTGATGTTTTTTATACTATTGATTAATTTTCCTTATCATGCTACTTTAAAATAATAAAAACATTCAAATAAAGGTAAATTCTTCAAAAGTAATAAACAGTTTTTCTTTGATAAGGCATCTTGTGAACCTGAGAATAGAACGTCCAACTGTAAATAATAGTGATATCCAACTGTGATATGAAAAATAAAAATTTATTACTAATTCCTCTCCCTATTTCTTTCTACCATTCCTGTACTAGTTTGGTAATAGTATGGCTATTTCAAAGGCTGATGTTTGATCAACACTGGACTCGAAGCTGCTGAAGAATAAAACAGTGTCCTTGAACTTTACTGGGATGTACTCATTGAAACAGGTTGTCATCACCAGAAATGATCGGGCGGGTTCTGTTTAGAAGCTGTATTGTTTTTTCGACCTGGCAAGCGGATACATTCATCCTTGTGACGGTCGTTCCATGCCTTCGTCTTGCAGGATTTGCTGCAGTAGAACACCTCGTGGCAGCGGCTACAAGGCACAAGGAACACACCAACAGATCGCCCACACTGGTAGCAGTACTTAAAGAGAGGCTTCCTGAAAATCACACACAATTCAATTTCAAGTGTATTTAAACGACAGGACGTCCATGACAATATTTTATTAGCAATTAAGGTTCATCACCACACGCTACGGCATTTATGAATCTGACAGGACATTTTCTTTTAATATTTTTTCTGTAATAAATATACTATATGCAAACACTACGCAAACACAAATTTACCAGCAGGGTCAATTTTTTATCACCATCAAATCACAGTTAGTGTAATTCGTCAAACTCAGTCTTTATCCCAAAGACTTGATGTGCTTTTCTCACCTCGCAAGCAATTTCACTTCTCCTCTACCTTTCCTTCAAAGAAAAGAGGAGAATGATTAATATGTGTTAATAATTAACATGTACATAACATTTTAACACTAACCTATGAGTGAATAATAGTGAACAATAGTGAATAAAGGTAATAAAGGAGGTGGGAGTGTATGTATTTTTGTATACCTCTCTCCCTCTTGAAGGACCCCCTCTGAATCATCTTCTTCCTCAGTAAGATTTAATCTACCTTTGACACTGGGAGATCTGGCCTCTGCTCCTATGTGTACAAACTTCTCTGACAGACTGTCACCTGTTCAGACCATACACACACACACACACACACACACACACACAAAAGGTATGGGGATATAGTAAAAAGTACTATGCAAATCCACTGAACAAGAGATAACAGCATCCTGCCCAATAAGGGTCTCTTTGTGGTACGCTGCATGATAGACTTCTACTGTCGATTCTGTGACGAAGAACACAAGTGCAAGGTGAAAATCCTGGTCTTGACTCACTGCGTGGGCTGAGCTGCTCCATGCGCTGCCTCTCCATCTTGACGGCTTCCTGACGGACCAGGTCACCCATGAGACCCAGCAGCTGCCGCCGGGCATTGTAGACCTCCCGTTCTCGTTGGTTCAGAGCGTGGTACGGCGTGTGAGCAATATGCCAGTCCTTTTGCGCAGACATTGGCATTAACATTTGTGTGAAAAATGTATACTTTGATATGTCCCACAACTTAAATCTAGCCTAAATCATTTTAAAATGATAGAGTTAAATAATTAATTATCATAAAAGGGAACAATAAAAGTGTATTTTTAATCCAAAAAAAACAACGGATACTTAGAGTGAACTTGTTTAATGACTATACCTGTTGAAAGGAGTGGAAAGCGTAATCTACTGCTGTGCCTACAGAGGACTTTCGTCCCTCACCAACCATGACTGGCATCAGAACATTGGCACCAGCCTTGACCAGCTTCTCAAGCTAAAAAAAAACAAAGAAACACTGGACCGTGTGAAGCATAAAACAATGATATTTATGAAATACTACACTGGATTTTTTTCTTGGTTTTAAGAACTACAGGCAGGTTCTCTGTAGAGAGTTGCACAGTTTCAGATGTATGCATCATTTCAAATGTATGCCTCTAAAAACCGTCCACTGCGGTGCCTGTTACCAGCTTGATCCTGTTACGTGGGTTAGTTCCACAGTCGTATTTAATGTTGGCGACAGCACAGAGGGCACTGTTAACTTGGCGGGTCAGAGGAAGGTTTGGGTCTGCTCCACCAGCAAGAAGCTCATCCACAGCCTGAGAGCAAAGATCACAGCAGTGAGTCAAAATATCCAAACATTCACACCTCCTCAGCAAACATTCACCCGTAAAACGAACAACAAAAAAATACTGGTATGGCTCAAGGGGGCTTTTTCTTTTCTCTTGACTCATATTCATTCATTCATTCATTTTCAAAAACGTGTATCTTAGTTAGGGGTCGCAGGGTGCTGGAGCCTATCCCAGTGCTCAGTGGATGAAAGGCAGGGGAGACACCCTGGACAGGTCGCCAGTCCATCGCGGTTGACTCATATTTTTCCCATATTATATACCAGTGTTTTATAATCCTACACTTGGGGTTTCTGTTGGCTCCAGCACACTGCACTTAAGTAATCAAAGACGTGGTAATTAGCTTATGACTGGAATCAAGTATGTTGGAACAGGAGACAATCCAAACTGTGCAGAGCTAGCTTCTCAGCAGTAGGATTGGAAAATCTAACTTTTGTGTTTGCTAATGGCATGCTGATTGTTAGGCTCTCCCAGATGAGCAAAAGAGGACTAAGGGCCACTGTTGCCATGAGAACACTGGTTTAATAATGCACTAGGTTAGTTCTCCATTTCAGTGTTACTTCGAATGAGGTTACTTACAAGGTTATTGCCATTGATGATAGCTAAAGAGAGGGGTGAGTGACCACTCCACAGAAGGTTGGGGCTTGCTTTATGGGAAAGCAGAAGAGAAACCACATCTCTGGCATTCTGTAATGTACAACATACCAATCACAGTTTGGCTATACATTTGTGTTAACGGTCAGCATGTGAATATCATTACACAATAAGAACACATGCTGTGGTAAAAAGATTCATAGCTTTCCATATCTGATTGTTTTGGTTATACCACATACAACTTTGTATTTTAATTTTAGATAATTCTATATTTAATAAACAGCAAACAGTGAAACTGAGAGGAAGTGTCTGAACCACTGAAACCATTTATTGGGTAAGATGCTGACTTGCATAAACTGATGTGCTTCAGTGTGTTCAGTGTGTTTCAGAGTCACAACCAAAAAACATATGTGTCCATAACAATATGCAAGACTATTTTTAAAATAACAATATGCACTCTGTTTTTCACAACTTATAATGTCCTTTTTCTTATATGAGCAGTATAGCTAATTTGATCGACCTGAGAAAGAGGCAGTCTCCTTAACAAATGTGCGAGAGCTCCTGCTATACTGAATCAGTGTAAGATGTGTGTCAGCACTGACAGATGTCTGTCAAAAAATCAATGGGTATCTCTAAATATGCTTTTAAATGAGACACTCGATTGCACTTACTGTGTAGTCACTGTTTCTCTGGCACGCAACATGGAGTGGAGTCCTTCCTCCCTCCTCTGGAAGCTTACTGGGGGCTCTGTATAACTGAGCTGTTTGGCCCAATGCCGTAGGCCTATTCCCAACCCCAAACTGAGGCTCCTGTGTATATATACATATACATATTCATGTTTACATACGAAACCAAAAGCCTTGTTTGAAACAGACTCTCTATCTCATAAAACTCTGACCTCATCAAGCTCAAAAATCTCATCAGCATCAAGCGCTTTGACATCTGGGTCAGCCAAAGCATGCAGTAGCATCTCCGTGATCTTTGGGCCAACATCCCCCGGGAGAGCAGCGGCTATGTGGAGGGGATATAGTCCCTTTTGCTACGACATGCAAAGGAATAAACAGAAAAAGAGAGGATATTGCTTTGTAGTAAAACAATCGTTCATGTAAAATTACCTTAATGACGACTAAAAATACCATATATATCCCATATATACCATACGTTGCACATGCAGTTGATGTGGGAGGAAGACTCACCTCTGGGGGTAAAGAAATGTCTGTTCGAGCTCCACACCCCAGCAGCAAGTGAACAGCTTCAATGTGTCCCGCCTTGATGGCCAAGAAGAGGACAGGCATGGGTATGCTAGAGGCATTAGGATCAGCTCCCCGCCTTAGCAAGAGCTTCATAGTGTTCCATCGGCCCTGGTGCCTACCAGCAAGTGACAGTATAGGGAATCAATTCAGTATTATCATGTTGCAGGGCTCCAGGCCAAGGAGCAAGTGTCCCCTACATTAAGAGACTACTATAATGCAAATCTTGGTACCGACTGAGGACTGATGTAGAGTAATAATGAGATAGGAAAAGACAGGTTTACTGTAGACTCACTCTATCTTTTTCAGAGCCATCCTATGAAGGGTTTCCTGGGTGTCTGGAGGTGGCACGGTGCCGTTTCCATAAAGTACTTCGGCCGTTTCCCGCATGATTTCTTCCGTGACCTGGATGTGGAAGCTGGCAAGGGAGGCAGCTGAGTCGAAGGTGGGATCGTCCACCTGGCTTTGCCCATCAGCCACATCCACAACACTTTTCTGGTCCTCTGTACCAATTTCAATGCCTTTGTTATGCTCGGGTACCAGATCCACTGGGGTATCCCTATCCAGGAACTGAATGGGTCTCTCTTCTTTTAGTTCTTCGTCCTCTTCAACCTTTGAGTCCACTGATTCGGCATTGTTATCTTGGAAAGACTGAAATGGATTGTCTATGCTTAACCCGTCATTCTCGTTTATTTGGTCAATGGTATCACTATTCTCATAGCTGGTCACATCGTTTTGTGGAATGTTTTCTTCATTTTGGTCTGATTGGCAAGCGAGGTCCAGTAGTTTTTTATCAAACTCATCTTTTGGTCTGTCTGTCAAATTCTCTGAAGACCTTTCTGGAGGACTGCCCACAGATGTTGAAAAAGCTTTGGAAACCTGGGTGAACAGTGTGAGATAAAGAGGCTCAGTGAAATACTGAATCCCAAAAGTGTTTGAAATGGAGGAGCTATCCAGTTAATTAATAGTATTCACAAATACATGATGCAAATAGTTGCAGATCTTTGTTGTGTTTTCATGGCTGTGGCAGTACATGGCTGTGGCTGTCCAGCGGTTCCCAAAATGGGTCTGTCAAGGGGTGCCACAGAATCAGTTTGCCTAAGAATCCAAGTCAGGTTCAAAATGAATAAATCATATATAAAAACTTAATTCGAGGCAACGATAAGCTTAATAAGATGGAGATCTGAAATGTCTTTGCTGAACCTCATCTCCAACAGCACACCTGAAGAGTTGAGTGAGAGGTTGAACGATTGTCAAGGTGTCAAAGGGACTACCAATGGGCTGGACACAAGTACGGAGATGAGAAGTATTTACTAACAGCAGACAGAGTGGATACAAACGGGAGAAAGCACGCAGCGACACAGTACTTTCCAACAAGAGGGCATGGTGAACACAGAACAGGAACAGGCAGGCAATAAACAGAACTTGGGATGGCGGACAAAAACCAGATACGGACGGTTAAGCAACGTGATAATACTAACAGTTCAACAATTTACTACATCAGAGAAACCGCTCAGCATACAGCTGTAGCAAATGTAGACTTTGCAATGTGCTGGTAAATAGAGGGGATTATATAGAGAGGTGAGTGAGTGCAACAGAGCGAGAACAGGTGAGGGAGATGATGAGTGAGCAGACCAGTGATTGGTAAACCGCCGCTGCTGAGTGGCTGAAGCCAGCGAGGGAGGAGATGAGGTCGTTACACAAGAGTAACAGAGAGCATGCCCTTGGCTTACTGACAGCGAGCCAATCGAGCCATTGAACATGCATAGCTTTATAACAGTTCAAAAAACAAATAACTCTACAGCTACTACTAAGACATCAACACTACCAGCAGGACCCGAGCAGTCAGCGACAAAAAGGCCAAAAAATCAGGTAATATCATGATAGCCACCTCCAATATGGATATTGTATTGCTACAGTGATACTGTATTGCTATATGATGATATCCTTGTGACCAAAATTACTTACAGGGGTGCTGTGATCCTGAAAAGTTTGGGAACCACTGCTCTGTTCACGCAAATCCACTAGATAAAATAATGCCACACAGAGGAAACCAACAGAAGCTTACAACTTAAGTGATAATTGTGATTTCATTGAAAGAGACTCTGTTGCTCATTTTGTACCAGGACATCTCTCTGCAAAAACCTGGAGGGTGATAATAACAGCCTGTGATAATACATTGTATTGATGCCCTCATCATCAGTGATTTTGGGGGGGGATACCTTCACAGGAGCTCTCTCAGCAATGGTCTCTTGTAATGATTGGACTGGGTAGTAGAGGACACTGCACACAGCCAGCGGAGACATCCCTTCACTGTTCAGCTTGTTCACATCAACTCCACTGTCCAGCAGCATGTTAATGATGTCGTTGTGGCAGTTCACCTAAGCAGAACGCAAAGTGCCTTTCATTAAATACAATTAAGAAACATTTCAGTTCAGAGAGATGGCCAGCTGTTTTTAGAAGGTATTCATATACAGGGAATGGTGTTGAGTCTTGTTATACCGTGGCTGCAATGAGCGCAGTGTGCCCATGGGCATCACTAACGTCTGGGTGGATTCTTTTGTCTTGGAGGATATGATTGACATTCTTAAGGTTGCCGAGTGAAGCTTCCTTAATGAGTCTCTCAGATTTTAGCTCAAGGGGTCCCTTGGGCCCCAAACCCTCTCTATTCATAGCCAAGACTGCAGTGACATTCCACCTCTGCTGTTCTGCTTCAAATCTGCCATGAAAGGAAAAAGAGGTTTAGACAGACAGATTGAACATACAGTCACAGCTGTGATAAAATGCACTGCTGATGAATAACGGAAACCACTGCTCAGATACATCTGGTTGTTGTAACATGAACATGATCACAACTTTACGTGATGCTAACCTATGTCTGTGGATGTGCGCCTGCATTCTCTGCTGGAGGGGTAAATCGTCCCAATCCTCTGAAAGGGCTTCCAGGTGAGTATAATGCTCACCAAAGAATCGCAGGTCTAACTCCCTACGTAACTGCTGTGGTATGGGCAGATGATCTGAGTCAGTGGAGTAAAACTCAGTGCCTGATGGCAGAACGAAGCACTCATCCCGAAGGAGCTCCTGCTGTGTAAAATGACGGGGATCCATGGAACTAGATCCACCGGGTTGAGTCATCTGTGACTGCAGCTGCCGTGCGTTAAATGGATCCTTTTTTGAGAGCTTGGCCATATGCTCAGGGAAGTCTCTAAGAGTGAAGCAATCCTCCAAAACCGTGCACAGTCTAAGCAGTCGACCCCGATGCCACAGACCTACGTCTTGGCGCCCATCGGGGTATGTGAGCACCCCTGGTCCAAAACGTTGATCTGCACGGTACAGACCCTGAGGGCAAGCAGAGAGTCGGATAACAGCCCAGCGGATAACACTTCACTTAGAGATTAGCGGGCAGCTATGCAAATGTTTAAGCTATGGTAGGGAATCTGATATTAAAACTAAAAGTCTGATAGCCTGTATAAAAACAGTAATGATCCACCACATCAAGAGTCAGAAATGTAATCATATCTTTATCAATCCTGACCTCCTGCTGAATTCGAAAAGAAGACTTGCACATCTGAAGACACTATTAAACTAACCTATTAAACTAAATTTCCTCTCTATATTTCTCTCCCACAATACATAAATGTCCAGTGTGAACTGATCTCAAATCTAACATTAACATTTACCTGAAATGTTGTGCCATCAGGAGAGACTTGGGCCCCATACCCCTCTTTGCGGTTCAGGTAAAACTTTCCTGTGAACTGAGAGCCATCTGGCCAGGAATAAGACCCACTTCCATGACGATAATCCTTATAGAAAGAACCTTCATAAAACTGAAAGATTAATGAAGCAAGAGTCTAGTGAGAAAGGCAAGTGCGGAATAAACTGATTTCTTTAAAACTCATAGCTTATGTAATATCATGGGAGTGAAAATGTTTTTGTAACGAGTTAATTTTAATCCCTAACATATTCTGATTTCAACGGAGACAGTGCTATTGCATGTTTTCTTGTAAAGTTTTCAGTCAGAGTTAACTTCAGACTTCACGACAGAGGTTTTAAGTTTTAAGATATTTTGGCATATACCTCTCCGTTTGGCCAAGTGAAAACTCCAATGCCTTGCTTTAGATCGTTCACGAACTCTCCTTCATATCTGCATCCATCTGGCCACTCCTGTACTCCCGATCCATGTCTCCTGCCTTCAAATGCGACTCCTGTGTAGTCTATAGTACGACAGCCGCTCCTGTTTGGATGCTCAACCCGAACGGATGATGGCATTTCATTCAAGCGGATTCAAAGTCTCAAATTTCAAACATGGTGGACTTTCTAAAGCAACTTTTTCTTTAAATTATCTAACAATACAGTGACAAATAAAGGGTTGACTTTTATCGCTTGTTGGGCAGTGCAGAAAAAATCTACCAAGCGTATGATGGTTACCGTGACAACGAAAGCGCCCAAGCCCTCTGGACACCAAACTTCCTGAAAGATCTCAGACGTAACACTGCGCAAGTGCACTGAGAAATATTCCCTATCATCGCGCCAAGCATGGTGTTGTTATGTTGTGTATTGCGCGGTAAATGCTGCTAGTTTACTGCCTACAGTTTTGTCGATAGCTAGTGTAACGTTTAAGTTACCGGTAAATGTTTCACTGACGACTTTCTTCTATGCATCGATGTTGCTTAGCTTAGCATGTAAGCTTTAAGCTGTTTGTGTCGTCTTGTTTTGAAAGCTGGTAAAGTTTTGCATTAGCTTCAACCCCAATTGTCTACAAGCTTGTATATCTTACCGAGAAACCATGCCTCCTCTCACTTTGAGAGGAATAACGGTGGATTTCCCTTTTACTCCATATCCGTGCCAGAAGGATTATATGAGTAAAGTGATTGAATGTTTGCAAAATGTAAGTTAAACTTCGGACTACTCTCCATACAATGTAGCATTGCATCTGCAGCTGTCTCCAGATTTCGATTGTTCACCAGTGTATTTTTGTACGGCAAAACCAAAATGTTATCTTCGCCTGAAGTACGTGCAGACTAGTTGTGTTTTCATGTCTGTTCTTTTCTTTTTTAGAAAGTTAATGGAGTGCTTGAAAGCCCAACGGGAACGGGTAAAACCCTTTGCCTGTTATGTGCCACGCTTGCCTGGAGGGAGCACTTTAAAGACACCATCTCTGCCCGCAAAATAGCAGAGAAAATGGGAGGTGTTGAACTTTTCCCGGACAGGCCCTTGTCATCGTGGGGAACGTCAGCTACAGATGGGGACACCCCAGGTAATACGCAAGGGCTGTTGTATCTACCGTGGTGAAATATCCACGCGCCGAAGAGAATTACTGCGGAACACTACAGCAGATTCCATTTGTAACTCGCGCAGCTTTACTGACCTGAGTTGCTCATGTTTCTTGTTCTGAGGTGCCAGTGAGTCCTCAGTGGAAGTATATTGTATATGTGTGTCGTTGTTACTAATTAAATCTATTGTTTTATTTTATTTACCTTTTTCCCTTGTGATATAGCTTATTACACAGACATGCCAAAGATAATCTATGCATCCAGGACCCATTCTCAGCTGGCACAAGTCATTAATGAGTTGAAGAATACATCCTACAGGTTTGTATTTATTACCCAAATAAGAAAGTTACAAAGATGCTTTGTGCAGAATGACGGCTCCATGGCGGATGCATTTGTTTTTTGTCGTCATTGCAGGCCTAAAGTTTGTGTTCTGGGATCTAGAGAGCAGTTTTGCATCAATCCAGACGTGATGAGACAGGAAAGCAACCACATCAAGGTGGGAGACTAAATTATGTTTATTTTGATCATATATGTCTACAATCATGTCATAAAAGGGGACTGCAGTGTTTTTTTGTATTTCAAAATGAAAATAGAATCCATGTATTCCCTTTGTGTATTGCAAAAATATTATACTGGATGCTAATAGTATTCAGTATAATTGCGTTATCTAAAATTGTTTTTACAATAAACAGATTTGTTGTGTTTTTATTGTAACAATGAAATAGTTATTGTTTTTCTCACCTTTTGTTGCTTGTGTAATGTTTTTGAGTATGTTTGTGTACTCAGGTGTTTTTTGTAATGTTTTGATTTCAGGTCCATATGTGTAGAGCTAAAGTGTCATCCCGTTCATGTGTTTTCTACAACAATGTTGAAGGTATGTTTCACAGCTCTGTACACATGCATTGAGAATATTACATGGAATAGCCAATTTAAAAATTAAGGTTCTGCCGGATTTAATTTGATGCCTGACATGATTAGAGATAATTCACCGTTACATTGAAATGAATTGAACTTTTTCAAATTAACACAGTTTTGATTGTTCAGTCCTTAGTACTTCTTATGTTTCCGTTGTAGAGAAAAGCACAGATAAAGAAATCACGAATTCTATACTGGATGTCGAAGATCTTGTTAAAACTGGCAAGAAGCAAAGGTAAGCCCTTTTTTGTGTTTTGTTTGTCTTGGCTATGATCACTTTCTCGGCATTGTAAGGAACCGAATGTGACGCAATATCCCTGGCTAAAAATATAAACTTAACAAAGTTTGTTGCCATCATCTGTCATAGTTTTATTACTTTTCTGCTAAGCACCCAGTGAGAGCTCAGTAACCACATTGTCATGAGTGGTTACTCAATGCACTGTCTGGCAAGCAGTGCTGCACTTGCCAATAGCAGTCAGGTTCAGGCATTGCTTTATTCCATTTACACTGAGGCTTGTCACTGAAGAATTGTCATTGTGATTCCCTCAGTGTATCCAGCTTGACTCGTCTGCTTTTTTTAGGGTTTGCCCATACTATCTGTCCCGGACGCTTAAACAGAATGCAGACATCATCTTCATGCCATACAACTACCTCCTGGATCCAAAGGTGATTATGGTTGTGTGTCATATGCTTATTTTTTAGGAAAAGTTGGAGAATTAGTTGGAAAAAAACGGTTTGGTTGTTTGTTTCTTTCTTTCTTTCTTTTGGCAGAGTCGTAGAGCTCACAACATTGAACTGAAGGGAGCTGTGATTATTTTTGATGAGGCACATAATGTGGTAAGGACATGTCTTTTTTTCCTTTTTTTTTCTTTTTTTTTGGTCAGGTGAACTAAATGTTTTACTGTGAGATCAGTGTGTCTGAGGGGATGTTTGGATAACTTGCACCGTTGGCCACAAGCCAGTAGATTAGCTAGATTAGAGAACCTGCCCAATGCTGGTGATCAGTGCAGTGTAAGTACTAAGGCAGAAAGAGCTGCAATGCACACTCTCCTCCCAGGATTTATGTGTTTGCAGGTAGGGCATGATACTCCCACATCAATCAAGTTTACTGCAGCCACATATCTCACAGTTTCTTCCCATTTCCAGGTATAAACTCCATACAGTTAGGTAGTAATTTATGTACACAAGTCCTTTTTTTATGAGTTCCTCATTATTGCTGGAGGTAAGAGCACATCTGGACACAAACATCCTTCAGCTAAAAGAGAAGGTTTCATCTGATGTTTTTTGCAGGAGAAGATGTGTGAGGAGTCCACATCTTTCGACCTCACCCCATATGACTTGATCTCCGCCATTGAAACAGTGGACAGAGTTTTATCTGAACAGGCTAAGGAGATTAGCCATGGACATACTGCTGAAGATTTCAATGTGGATTCCCTAAACTCAGGTTTGAATAAGTTACCACAGTTCAGTAGATAACTACATTATTTGTTCATTTAGTCTAATGCTAGATGTGGACTTAATATAAGGGTTAGAGTTTTGGACTGAGTGACACTGTGAGTGTTAGAGTTTTTGATTAAGCAGCTGTACAAGGATTAAGGTTTTGGGCGAGATGCTGGTGGTTGTGTTTGTTCTTACATAATTCAGAATTTTCAGATATCAGCACTAGAACTTGTTTAGTTACATTTATGCAGGCGCTTTATTCAGTTTTATTGCATTTCGCCCACCTGTCTGTCAAGCTTGAAACAAAATTAAAGTGGAAACTTGCCTTTTTTTGCAGGGTTGAAACTAGACATCACCACAATTGCTAAGATTAAACGTAAGTTTTTCCCTACGAAATTTTTTAAAGGTTTTCAAGAGTTTGAATAATTTGTAAAGTAATATGTGTGTTTATCTTGGAGTCTTTCTGAAAGCTGTCCCTGGACGTAAAACCCAGCTTTTTAAAGATGTATTTGTCAGTAACGTGTTATAATTAGCTGACTGATTCACAGTAATGTCAGTAACAGATGATATAATTAGCTGATTGGTTCACAGAAGTGTCAGTAAAAAATAGTATTAGCTGGTTGGTTCATAGTCTTTATAAATATTTTTACAGAAGTTCTCATGGATCTGGAGAATGCCATTAATTCATTTGAGATGCCTGTAAGCAACCAAGGGATCACTAAACCTGGAAGGTGTGTCCTGTCATTTCGATTGCTGGCTTTAACTTCTGCTTCATCAAAATTTGTTATGTCATGATGTGTGGAAGTGAGTTTTCAGATGATGTCTCTTTTGTTCTCTTTTTACTCCTAATTGTAGTAGTGGTTGAACCTCCAAGATTAAATTACTCAGCAGTCTTCATGAAGTGTTTATGATGGCTTTTTTTTCTTTCCTAGTTTCATCTTCGAGCTGTTCCAAAAAGCCCATGTCAGCTTTGACACCAAGACTGGTATTGTGGAGGCCATGGAGCAGATCATAGGATATTTAGCCGGGAGTAAGTGTTTCTTCCCGCTCTGCAGCAATCCAGAGAAGACTGAATCGGCACATGTTTGTGTTATGATTTGTTGTGTTGTAGAAAAATAAGAGAGAGTAGAATGTGCTTATACATCAGAACAATGTTTATTCTTGTTGATTCTTGTGAGAGTCATGTCTCATGTTTGACTCTGCTCTGTACCACTTAGGGCCGGGTGTGTTTCTGAACACCAGTGGACTCCAGAAAGTTGCAGATATAATTCAGGTGAGTTACTCTAATGACACTCAATGTTGATAAGTGCATCAGCAAAAAGATGCACAGAAAAAATAATCGCAAACTATGTACAGGGACAGAGACATTCTTTTTCACACTGTTGTAGTGTAACATTTGCGCTACTCACAGTATGGGGGGTAAAATGGTTGAATTATTGTTTCTCTACTGAAAGTACTGTGACCAAGGTCTTTGGTAGTTATTTTCATGTTTGATAAATTGTTCTCTTTCTTAGCTGGTATTTGCCGTTGATCCACAAGAGGGCAGTACAAGGGCATATCTGGAGAACAGTACACAACAGTTTAAGGTTAGTGCTGACTATTACCAAACAGGCAACTCAACAGAAATTACATTCGTACCAGTATTTGTGTAATTCGAGAATACACTTGCAGTTGCAATAATTTCTTAGAACTGAGAAGCAATCTTGGAATGTATATCATTTTTTCACAGGTTCACATTCATCCGGATATAAGCAACAGCAGAAAAAAGCAGAGCACTGATGTCTGGTCAGCTTCCTCTTCAAAGAAACAAGGTAGAAATGACCAGAACTTGAAAACTAATGAGGCTGCAGGTTTTTTATCTTTTGACTCTGCTGCTCACATCAGAAGAACTCTGTCTAGTCCTCTCTGTTTAGTCCCACAACCTGTCAAAGGGAATCAATTAAGATTATTATTTAGACTAAAAAAAGTGGAAAGAGGAAAGTTACATTTTTTTCTGAGTAATGCTTTTATTTTATTTATTTCATTTTGTTTATTTATTTTATATATATATATATATATATATATATATTTAAACACTTAAACCGTTTAACTGTCATAAGTGGTTGAGGAGAAAAACAGTTAGATAAACAACAGCAACCAAAAAAAAAAAACAGTTAAAGAAGATACAATACACTCCACACACTCAGCCCCATGTTCTTTCAGGAGTGCTATATGCAGTCTCTTTAAACAGAAACCCTACAGCACCATCACTGAAAGCCCCGGCTCTGAGTAGCCCAAACGTGGTTCCCATACTTTTCAAAGGTTTTCTTTTTTTTTAGTAGGTTTGTAATATATTCCAGTGGTACTCATTCCAGTAGAACTCCCTGCCTTATGTGATATGGGGTCTTGTCACCAGTTCACTATGAGAGAATGTTTCTTTTGGCATCACAACTAAAATATCATAAAATATCAAAAGCCTTCTACTGCTTGCAGATGTTATATGTCTGCTGGGTAGACCTGATAACAGTTACATTGGATCCAGTTCTAAATCTATACGAAGGACTTTCCCCCCCCCATCTCTTAATCAAGATCGGACTAGCGTTTTCGCTTCTTGCAACAGGACCATAAGCAGTTTGTGAGGGTGTCAATTTCAGTTGCACCCTCCCAGTTGTGACCCTATGGGTTAAAAACCATGCAGACAGTTCTGAGATGTGTGGAATCTGGGGCTTCAGTGGTGGTTCAGTGGTTAGCACTGTTCAGCCTCATAGCAAGAAGGCCCTGGTTTCGAAACCTCTCTGGAGTTTGCCCGTGCCCAGTTTGCATGTTCTCCCCCGTGTCTGCGAGAGTTTGCTCCAGGTGCTCCGGTTTCGTCCCACCACAAAGACATGTATGCAAGGATTAGTACTCCTGTCAGTGACTTTGACCAAGGCACTTGCAAAAAGGCCTGGATTTGGTCTCTGGGCGTCGGCACCCGCCCACTGCTCCTAGCTCGTAGTGTGTGTGCGCGTGCTCACTGTTCTAGTGTGTGTGTGCTCACTGGTGTTGGGATGGGTTAGGATGAGCATTTCACTGCTCAGTGTGTGTGTGTGACAAATAAAGTACTTATTCTTCTTCATAATCTTTTGAGTTTGCGTAGTCAGATTGCAATTTTACATTCTTTTAGCATGTCTCCAGAAATTTTTCCCATGTCTCATAATTAGCTGTTCTTTCCGTTGTGTTCTTTTATGTGTTAATGGACAGGAAGCATTGTGAATCATCATCAAATAAGATAGCAGACAAATCACAGACGCATAGTCTGAATATCATTTTTTTCTGCAGGAGTGTCATAACTGCAGTTTTTGAATCTAGATGACCCCTGTTTTGGGAGATTGTCAGCGATTTCTTCAGAAGATAGTGAAATTTTTTAAGTCTGCTTATATCACTGTTACACCAGAGGCTAAAGCCAGAGTCAGTTTTCCCTGGCAAAATGTCAGAGTTATTCAGAATTTGGCTAAAGGCTGAAGTTAACTCGGATCTTCCCTTTAAGCGCCTGATTGGCTGTCATGTTTCGTGATTGTATACGGTTATGGTCGGAAGTTAACATACACTCATCACTGACATGAATGCCATGGCAATATGGGGCTATGGGGATCTCTTTGAACTCTTCTTTTTCTGGGGCAGAATGAACATATAACATATATCTTTAGTGTAAAAAAAAAAAGTCAGTGTCAAAAATGTAAATGCACTCACATAGATGATTAATTCTGTGGTACTGGAAGTTCCAAAATGTCTTTTAACTTGCCAGGGCCTCTGAACTTCCTGTTCGTGATCATGATTGACTAAAGCTGGTAGCTTCTCTGTGCCTACATAAAAAGGGTTTGTTTGACAGCACTCATTGGGTTGGCCAACACACAGCACAATGAGAAAGTCCAAGGAGCTCAGTGCAGATATGGGAAAGAGAAATGTAGATTTACACAAGTCAGGAATGTCTCTTGCCGCAATTTCTAAACAACTGCAGATGCCAAGATTATCAGTTCAAACAAGTGTTCTTCAGTTCAAGTTATTGGGAGGTGTAGCTTCGTTGCCAAGGTCTGGAAGAAGACCCAAACTGTCACCCTCAGCTGAAAGGAAATTGGTTCTGATGGTCAGGAACAATCCAGGAACCACCAAGGCACAGACCTGCTATGAGCAGGATGCTGCTGGAATACCAGTGTCACTATCTACAGTCAAGCGAGTTTTTCATTGCCATGGACAGAGAGGCTGCCGTCTAAGAAAGAAGCCCCTGCTTCAAAATTGACACCTTCAAGCTCAACTAAAGTTTGCAGCTGACCACATGGACAAAGAAAAAGCCTTCTGGAGGAAAGGTTTATGGTCAGATGAGACAAAGATTGAGTTGTTTGGCCGCAATGACCAGAGGTATTTTTGGAGGAGTAAAGGTGAGGCATTCAACCCCAAGAATACTGTACCAGCTGTTAAGCATGGTGGTGATAGCATCGTGCTCTGGGGCTGTTTTGCTGCCAGTGGAACTGGTACATTGCATAAAAAAGTGGATGGAATAATGAAGAAGGAGGACTACCTCAGAATTCTTCAGGATAACCTCAAACCATCAGCTAAATGGTTGAAACTTGGACACAATTGGGCGTTACAATGGGACAATGACCCCAAAGACACATCAAAGCTGGTTGTGAAATGGATAAAGCAGGCTAACATTAAGCTTTTGGAATGACCTTCCCAAAGTCCAGACCTCAGCCCTGTCAAAAATATGTGGCCTGTGCCTAAAAGCCAGACCTGTGCCAGGAAAGCAGCAAATTATGCCGGAAGCTTCTTGATGGCTATCAAAAGCGT
Source organism: Chanos chanos (assembly GCF_902362185.1). Lineage (NCBI taxonomy): Eukaryota > Metazoa > Chordata > Actinopteri > Gonorynchiformes > Chanidae > Chanos > Chanos chanos. The sequence goes on along the minus strand of NC_044508.1, from coordinate 14,298,140 downwards.
CTGGTCAAGGTGCAACTCGCCAAGGGACATGTAACCAAATTTTAGGTGTTCTGTATGTATATTTTTGACCCAGCGGAAGACCTAAATAAATTAAAACTTGTGCACCAAATCTATATTTTGCTTTGGTTTTTTATTAGAGATGTATGTTATACAATTATCCTGCCCCAGAAAAAGAACAGTTCAAAGAAACCATTTAAAGGCCTTGATATTTATGTCCATGATGAGTGTATGTTAACCTCTGACCACAACTGTATTTCGTAAACTCTAAAAGAAGAACAGGTCTTGCAGTGTATACTTTGGTAGTTCTTGGAAAGTTTGATGTCTTAACATGGATGGAAGATCTTCAGCACCCAGAAAGAAATATACCTTAAATGGTCACAAAAAAGTATGGGCCTTATTCACCAATATCTTCTCAAGTTTTTTCTTAAATTTGTTCTTGAGAAAGGTCATAAGAATAAGTCTACGTTAGATTCATGACGTGTTCTTAAACTGCAGAATTGTTCACATCTTTGTTCTTATAGCGATGAATCCCACTGTGAAAGCCATGCAGTTGTTCCTAATTCGCATAGCTAAAGGCCCCACCAATCCCCATAAAAGGGCATGAAACTGCAGAGCCATGTGCACACACAGAAATCTATGGGAGGCCGTTTTGGCCACGTAAGTTTGCTTAATTATGACTTTATCACAGTTCTAATTTTTTTTTTCGCAAATCCGACTGTTTGTCCCCTCGTAATTCTGACTTTATTTCTTGTAATTCTGAGTAATTTTCTAACCAACAAGTAGCTTGAGCCATCACTTCTGCTCCGGCTTTAACGGTTCAATGCAACGCGCGTGCAGTAGCAGACAGGAGCGAAGGCTACAATGGCTGCGTCTGCTCTGTCCAGGTGCTTGGATGTTTATCCATATATGAAAATAAAACTGATTGATTCTCACACATTCGCTTTATAACCTGCCTGGTTTCAAATGGGATAACCCATAAGTAGTGTATGTAAAACTATGTAGTTTTACATACACTACCTATGGGTTATCCCATCAGTACTGCTCAGTTGTCACAGTCTCCATCCAGTGTTATATTCTCATATTGCTCTTTTTGTTCATTGTCCATGAGTATGAATAAACCTGCACAACATTCTGGAGTGTTAGTGTAGTGTTTATTTATTTTGAAAGACCTTAATGCTTTGTAAAGTAATGGAAATAATTATTAAAAAATATTATTGCAATTTAAATCCTGTAGTATTATACAGCTGTAGAATTGAAGAAAACACAGTAGACAATGATTTTGTACAAACATGTCAGAACTCAGATGTGTCTAAGTGTGCACTTAAGAGTGCGCAGATCCCGCTCTTACCCAAGAACAAATTCCAAATAAGAAAGCATTAGTGAATGTCAAAAAAAAAAAAAAAAACTGCGTAAGTGGGTTTTAAGAACAAATTTCCTCTTAAGAATGGTTGGTGAATGAGGCACTATGTTCTTATATTGGTCAAGTCTAAACCACCCATGTATCCTGGTGACTGCAATACTGCCATTTTAAGTTTTTGTATGTTTTTAACCCATGTGAATATACTTAGCGAACCATTTAGATCTTTCAAAACCTTATTTCAAAACAAAACTTTGAATAGGATAAAGCAAACTAGATAATATATTCATTGTTAATAGAGGTACAGAATCTACCTGTGTAGATTCTGCCTCATTTCCTTAAACAGGGCTGTAAAACTTGCTTTAAACATCTGATGGAATGGAATTTTGTTGTGAATGTTATATCATGTTATATATTATTTATAATATTAGATATTTATGATAATATAAATAATAGTATTGTTTATATTATGTTATTTTTTTATATCAACCTTTACACATATTCATGAACCTTCTGGCTGTTCCTTATGATCAGTAAACATTCACATAATCACTATGGGGCGTCGATTACCATGGTCGGAAGGTGTTTTATTTCTGTGTAGGTGTGTAACTATGTATTTTTCTCCTGTAGGGAACATACTCAGTTACTGGTGCTTTTCTCCGGGCTTCAGCATGCAAGAGTTATGTAAGCAGGAAGTACGCTGCCTCATTCTGACCAGTGGAACACTTTCTCCCCTCTCCTCCTTCACGTCCGAGATGCAGATGTAGGCTTTGGCTCTCAGTCTCTCTCTCTGCTCTGTATACCTGTTTGGCTTTCGTTTTTTATTCTATATTCAAAATATATCTCTTATCATAGAATAAAGCTGTTAAACTAGCAAACCCCATATTATAATTCTAATCCATGTAATCCAGTACTTAGTTCACCTTCAAATTAGTATTTCGAGGAATGTCACCCTGCTGACAGCCTGAGTAATTTATCATTAACAAGTTAGTCAGTGAGGTCTAAAACTCTCATTAGCAGTTTTTTTGTGTGTGTGTGTTTTTCATCTGAATGACTGTTTTTGACTGTGAATGAATATCCAGGAAATGACTGCTGAAAAGTTGTAGGAGGTACATGAGAAAATTCCGCATCTCACTTCAGCTTTTTTTTTTTTTTTTCACCACTTCCTCCTCGTCTCTATGTCACAGACCTTTCCCCGTGTGTCTAGAAAACCCTCACGTGATCGAACGTGACCAGATCTTCGTCAGCATTATCGATAAGGGACCTGACAGCATTCAGCTGAGCTCAGCGTACGACAGGAGGTAGGCCCCCGTCAGAGGTTGTGGTTCTGTAAGCGGAGCCTTAGACGCTTTTGTCTTACGGCATTTCCCACCTATATGGTTAAAACGTTAGGCCACACTATATGATGACACTTCTCATACATAGCTGCAGATGAGTAATTTTTTATTTGAACAGTGAGTGATGCTGCCTCTATAAATTTACGGTTAAAAAGAAAAATTCAAAAGTGCTGAAGCCAAGTATTTCTGAAGAATAGAGATGACTTGCGTGAAAAGAATGTGGAAGATGGCTTGGGTAGCACTATTTCAGTACATGTTCTTGCTACCCTGCACATTCTGTACGACAGCACGTACGTGTTTGAAAACAAAATGTTATATACAGCACATAAGTGTTTGAAAACGCTTTCCCTTTCTTTGGAAATATGTATATGTATTTGTGTGTGTGTACATTAAGGAAGAGATGCACACAAATACACCCTTTTTTTTTTTTTGGAGATTTTTGTGTCTCAATTTTCTGCATGCTTATTGATCAAGTTCGGTCAAAAGTAATATGCATTTTTAACAAAGTTGAAAAGCTAAACTTCAAAGAAAAAATGTCAAACTGGGTCACTGACACAGTGAAATTTTGAACAAGTACTGTTGAGGACAGCAGGGTCGTGATAGTTGATCTTTGGTTTGTTTGTTTTTTGTTTGTTTTTTTTTTGTTTTGAAGATTTGTTCCAGAGAACATGGCGTCCTTGGGAAACACTGTTGGTAATAGACTCCTCTTCAGCACAATCATGTGAACTCTATGCAAATATTTTATTTTCCCCAGAAATTGTTTTCAGCCTTTTGCTTTATTCTTCCCTTGAGGATTCATTCCTGATTATCTTATGACACTTCAACTTTTGCTTCATCTCCATATTACTGAGATGAATTAATCACTCAAATGGTTTTCATTAGTTTGAGGTATGATGATTCAGACTCTTATCTGAAGACAGATCTAACCATCCCCACACCTCTGTGTTTGTCTCCAGTAAACCTTGGTCGTGTTGTTCCCCATGGCTTGCTTGTTTTCTTCCCTTCCTACCCAGTGATGGATAAAACTCTTGAGTTTTGGAGGGTGAGTCACTGGCATGATTTTACCTCTGGATTACATAGAGTGGTCTGATTCCAACTATGTCTGGAATAATCCCTGTGCTTTTCCCTTTCACCATATTTTGGTATCATTTTCACTTTTGTTTACCGTTACTAATGCAGATCGGTAAAAGAAGGAAAAAGAAAAAGATGTTCACTGCTGCGAACCTGACATCATTTAAAAAAAAAGTTTGTTCTGCTAACTATAAATCATGCGTTCAGTAAAACAAAACCGCGATTCACAGTCATACGTGACGATGCATATTTCAGTTATGCATCGCTTCCATTTAATGTCATTCTGTTCTTATTACATACTCTTTTTCTAATTCAGACGGCAATGACATGCTCAAACCACATTTTTTATAATTACATTTGTAAAGTGCTTTTCCAATCTACTCTATAGCTGATGTTTGTTCCCCTTTATTAAATATATTACTTATATTACTAAGCATCCATATTTAAGTTTCTTCAGCGGCATGAAAGCATCTTTTAGGCTCTTTGGAATGACAAGGGACAGAAAGCTGACGAGTGACTCTGCCACTCTGTGTTTCTCAGCTTTTTTTTCTGTTTGTGTCCACAGGCCAATGGACATGCCGATCGTATTGAGAATATGAAGCCAATGTTTGTCGAACCCAAGGGAAAAGGCACGTTCACAGAGGTTCGTTTACCTCCCGCGGGACTCAATATCCTTTACCTGGTTTTCCCTCAGAACAGTAGTTTTTCTTTTCAACAATTTGTTAGAGCTTCCCATCTGTTTGTCTGCAGATAATAGATGCTTATTACGACAAGGTCAAAGACCCCCAATCCCGTGGAGGAAGTTTCTTTGCCGTCTGCAGGGGAAAGGTAAGAGGAGATGCCTTTGAGTAAACATAGCTGAAAGTTTTTACGACGCACGTTTAGGAAATACAGCAGATTGAAAACAGGACGTTTCTCAGCCAAAAGATGACAAATTACGGTTTTAAATTAGGATCGATGTATTATAATTAAGTTAAGTTTTGCTGGTACCATGCTATGGTTTTTGCAGCTCTCAGTCAAGCATGAAACTCCTTTTTTAAATAATTCAAATACTACCTTTTAATTTATTGTCAGACAACTATCTTTGCTAACCATAAATTGATTTTAAGTCCAGGAACACAGTCGTAACTTTGTCGTAACAAGTCAAAAACGGAGCGTGAAGGAGGTTGAAAACATGCAGTGGGCTTCCGCTGTGCCATACTTCAGTGAAGCTTTTGACCAAAATTGTCCTGGATTGGTTGTTACCGTGTCAGTGGTGTTTTTGCATCGGAGTGTTCAATAAATGTTGTTTTTTTTTTTCCTCTGGAATTTGTTTTAATATATTATAATGGAATGGCTGTTACTAAATAAAGATCGTTTGCATGTAGGAAATGTACCTAGATTGAGATGAATCTATCAGTGGGATCTGACTTGACTCTGCTCGGCCAGAGAGGCAGAGTAACAGATCTGAACGTTGTGCCTGTACCTGTTTGTCGTGCCAGGCGAGTGAAGGGTTGGATTTTGCAGACACGTACGGTCGAGGGGTGATAATCACGGGCCTCCCGTTCCCTCCCAGGATGGACCCCAGAGTGCTCCTGAAGATGCAGTACTTGGACGAGATGTGTCGAAAGAAAACGGCCAACGTGAAGGTGACGGATTTAAACCTGAGCCAAAGCTTAACACTTCAGCTTAATTAACCATTGCCTTAACAATACTCTATCTGTGTGTGTGTGTGTGTGTGTAGTATTTGTCAGGACAAGAGTGGTACAGACAGCAAGCGTCCCGCGCTGTCAATCAGGCCATTGGGAGAGTGATCCGTCACCGCCAGGACTATGGTGCCATCTTCCTGTGTGACCACAGGTAAGGCATCAATATTCAGATCAAACAGTCCACTCAAATTTACCAGAACACCCCAGGCAGTTTCTTCGTTGATCGAACAGCTGATGGATTTGTAACAGTTTTGGAGTTGAAGTTAGCTCTCTACAGCGGTTTTCTCTGCTTCTCCTTCGCCGATGCTTATTTTCATATACGTGTATGTATAAAATTTGGACATAATCCTCTTTTCAGGTTTAAGAATAATGATGTCAAGGCTCAGCTGCCCTCCTGGGTTAAGCCTTACATTCGTATCCACGACAACTTCGGCACCGTGGTCCGTGAAGCAGCTCAGTTTTTCCGGGTTGCTCAGAAACTGGTGAGAAGATACGGTTTTGTCATCTTAGATAAAATGCGTCCTAAATAATCTGACAGGACAACAAACTTTGTGCTGTAATTTGTGCTATTTTTTTTTTTATTATAATGTTTCATTTATTGCTGTGTCAAGTGAAGTTTAACGGATGTGTTTCAGAGGCCTCTGCCAGAGCGGACAGTGAAAGAGGTGAACTCTGATGTCATTGCCTCAGCAGATACCAGCGGCGAGAGATCTAGAAACACAACACAAAGCAGTTGGCTTAGCCGTCCCACGCAGAAAGCTAAAATGTTAGATTCTCACGTTCCCAGTCTGAAGAGGAGACGCGTAGGTGCGCATCTCTGTTATCCTGCATTCTCACTGGAATATTCCTGTGCGCTGCACAATGACTCTTGATTCCCCCTGTTTGTTTTATCCTACTCAGTGTTACTAGACCTTAAAAATCAAAACCCCTTCTTCAGTGAGTAACACGATCATCAGTGACTGTCACGGTCTTATCAGCTTTTGTTTTGTTTTTTTTCACATAGTCTGAGATCAAACAGGCTCCGAGAGTTTTTGTTTTTGTTTTGTTTTGTTTGTTTTGGCAACAGATGAGCAGAGTGGCGGAGATGGAACAGCAAGACTCTGTATCCAATATGAGACGGACATGTCATCCAGTAAAAAGAAACCGGTGGGACTGCTGGATGCACTGGAACGCAGTGACTGGAAGACAGAGGAAGAAGAGGATACCCCGGTGGGAGAGGAGAGGGTAAGAGAGGGATTACCGAAACTTCATATCTCTGCTCCACCCCCGTTAGCATCTTAGAGTTAGATAAGACGTGGGAAAAAAGCCCGTGACTTTGGGTTTTGTTTATTTGCTTTGTGGGTGTTGGGGGTTTTCTTGGGAGGGGGTTTTGTATTGTTTTGTTTTGTTTTGTTTTTTAGGATTGCAGTTCTAACTCATTGTTGGTGTTTTTCTAAGTGTCTAGCGCTCTGTTGTGAACATTTCATAACTGCCTCAGATTTTTATTTTAAAAGGTTCTTTTTAAAGTAAAAGAACCTGCATGTAGAAGATTTGTTGCTTTGAATAAATCTTTTTCGTGCGTCGTGAATACCTCACAGTCTATTGCAGGTGCCAGTTTGGATCAAGATACCACTGATCTGTGTCATTAGAGCAAAATATACTTGTGGTTTTTAAGATATTGGTAATATTGGTAGTGAATGCATTTCGGTTAAAAGTACATCCGTAAGACTTGTACATAACCTGTTTTCTCTAACGTGCAAGTACATTAGTTATTTCTAAGGCTTAATCTGGTGTCTTTTTTTCGTTACGCTACAATGGTTGTTTGTTCCTGTAGGCTAGTCGTTCGTCTACGCTCTCTCTTCAACACGATAAACGTCTAGATGATGAATCTCGAGGTGGGAAACGGAAAATCAAAGTAGTTCAGGACCGGGTAAGTGGGCCAGGAATTGTTCCACTGCTCAGCGCTTCAAAATGTTCCCAGAATTACGGTAAATCTAACGTAAAGAGCCTGTTATAAACTTTAGCAAATTTTTCCTTCACAAAAATGTGTCACAAACACGTCTGACAGAAATCCTCGGACGACAGCAAGGCGGCCAAAGGGAAGGCATTCCTGGTGGAGCTGAAGAGATGTTTGAGTCAAGAGAGTTTTATGTCAGTCATGCAAGCACTGCAAACCTACAAAGCCACAGACAACCTGGAAGATCTTCTGACCAAGGCTGCCAACATACTGACCACAGATCCAAACACCCACAGTTTACTGAGAGGCGAGTGAGAGTTTTACTGCATTCAGCTTAAAAGCACTAGGATTGTGAAGGCTGAATATTACCTTTACCAACATTACCTTAGATTACATTAACAAACATAGAGTGACACCCAGCCTAACAACGCAAAGTTCATGGAAAAGATGTGGAGAGATGTGTAATAACCATTCAGTCATGAGAAGCAAAACTGCTAAACATCCCTGGAGTCACACACATTGGAGTCATGCAAGGAGAGAATTGCCTGTCATATGTCATATGAGTTTCCATGCTCCAGTTTCATCTGATGTGACATTAAAGCTACGCATGACTGTGATACAGGTTTTATGAATCTTGTTGAGCTGGTCTTATAAGAGTGTTTACAGTCATGCCAAAAGAATCTTCAGCGTTAACTGAAACACCTCATATGACGGTTGGAAACAAGTTACGCTCAGATTGGGATAAGGAATTGGAAACTCCTACTTATAGAGCTGTGTTTGAATTCCAATCTCTGATTAAAATCTAAAGTCTTTCAGGAACTCTGAGAAAACAACTTTTAAATTACGCGATCTTTCTTTAGAATTCAGCTTACATTGTGTTTTTTTTTCTGAGAGTTGTTACTCATTATAAATAAATTACATTAAATAAAATTAAATTAAATGGAAATTAAAGTGCCCTTGTCGTGCTCTTTGTCTTCCAGGACTTTACCAGTTCATTCGACCACATCACAAGAGACAATTTGATGAGAGATGTCAGCTTCTTACTGGCCAAGGCTGTGGCTATAAGCCTGAACATTCACTGACCAGGGAACAGAGAGAGTCACTCATCCAACCAGAAGGTTACATATTCACACACATGGTTAACACACCAGTGTAGTAGAAACACATGACTAATAACACTAAGGCACAATCTGCTCTCTCTAATAACTGGCATAGTTTAAGCAGATTTCATTTTTATGAGATCTATATAGAGGAAAAGCAAAGTGATATTCACAAAACCACTGCTTCACTGTTTTGTTGAGTCAGTTCCGCTGTCTGTGCATTGGAAGTTCCCTTTTTAGTCACCTAATGTCATATTCAGTACCATTATTCAATCTTCTGTGAAATCAGATGAGTCGGGATCCTCTAAATCTCGTCTGATTTTTTTTTTCTTTTTTTTTCTTTTTCTGTTTTTTTTTTTTTTTTTTTTTGCTGAAAATAATACTGGAATGCTTTAGATTTGTAATTGATTTCTGTGTCATCAAGTTTCTCAATTTCCTGAAAGTAACCATCTTGATCTTAAAGATGTCGTGTGCAGTTAATAAGTAACACATTTCATTTAATACTGAGAATCATTATTATCCGTCTTACATCGCCCTGAATTTGACAGGTTTTTGTTGTTGTCGTTGTTGTTGTTCAGGTTTCCGAAAGTTAGGTATTGCACATGGTACTTGTAAAACGCTATATGTTATGTATGTTTTATAGTAAAGACTGTCACTCCCGGTATTGGCACAAGCTGCAGACAACTGGACTCAAGCAAACAGTTGAATCTGGGGGGCTCACATTTGAGCACTTGTAGTATCGTTGAAGGTGAGTTTCCTCGTAGAATATGTTTTCACATGTGGGGAAGTTTCACAGGGCTGTCCCTCCATAACAGTGGGAACCCCATTTACTGGATTCACATACACATTTAGCAGAAATGCGCAATTTACAGGCAATGTTGGGGATAAACATGCTCTCTTGGGAAGATGTCTGGGTAATTGCCAACAGTAGATTAAGACTGGGCTCACTGTCCAGGGTGTCTGACTCTGTACCCTTAGGGATGGTTTACACATGGTCATTGACGTGCGATGTTCAGATCCATGTCATGTGGAAGTAATAATCACTGGGAGGATACACTCTAAAGAAAAAAATCAGCCCTTCAGGGCGCCCTTGATGACTGACAGAAAATGGCTGGTAACCCTGTCAATATTTGTGTAGTTGACTCATGTACAGGCAGTCCCCGAGTTTCGAAAGAGATTCTTTTCTTTATGTCGAATTTGCAGGTAAGTCGGAACGGGTACATACACAGTGTTAACGGCAATGTGATCCGACTTAAAATGGCGGATGGCGTTCTCCTTCCTCAAGCCGATGAACTGCTGAAGCCGCACAATGTTTTACGGCGTCCAGGGAATAACATTATGATTTTCTTTTTCCCCAGATTTGAAAGATCAGAGCCAACACCACCCTGACAGGGACTGTCAGAGTCAAATGAGTTCCATGCTGCTGACAGATTTAAAAAAGGCTATTGGCACTCAGAAAACAAATCAGCTTTTCTTAGCCCTACAAACCTATAAAAAAACGGACAATTACGATCAAATGGTAACAACTGTTGTAAGTCTGTTAAGTGAGAGAGATGAAGACCTGGGACTGCTCAAAAGTAAATTGCTCTGACTTTCATTCCTCTGAAATTTTCACATTTCTTTGTATTGGCTTGGTTTTTAGTCTGTGTGTTATTTTTGTAGCTGGCCTAATTGCTTTGTATTATTTTTTTTAAGGGCTAATGCCATTCATTCCATCACATCACAGTCAGAGGTTCAAGGAAACATTGATGGCTCTGATGGGGAATACCTCCATACCCAGCAATAATGCAGATAAACCTCCCAATGGTCCAAACAAAGGTATGATTCAGTTTTCAAATAAACTCCATCCTAAATATATAAACGAGTCATCAGATAACATACTCAATCTGCTCGTGGAGTGGTCACAAAACATATGTAATGGTAATTACTAATTATAACTAATCACTCGCGCTGATTCCTTAGGAATGTAAGATTGCATTCAGATGCCATAAAATAATTCAGAGAGGTTTGTGTACTACACAAATAAAAGCACAGATGTTTCCATTCCTGCATGTGAAATGGAGCGAATAGACCTCTGACTAGGGTACAGCCTTGAAGTTCACTCAGTATAGCACAGTGCAGATGTATTATGAACTTGTGTAGCCGCTTGTCATGGTCGCTGTTGGCATTTCTCGATCGTGAAGAGCCATCGTTACTTCCACAGCCCAAAAGCAGATTACAGGATCATAAATGGTTAAACTTGTTGAGATGAACAAATTACACGATTGATTATCAGTACCTATGTCCCTTATGTCTGATTTTCTTTATAGCTTTACAGCCATCAGCTGCAAAGTCCCAAACTAAAATATCAAATTTCTTCTCCTGACCAAAGAAGAAAGGAGGTGTGGACTAATGTGAAGAACCCTCAACCTTGGCTTTGTTTTTTTTTTTTGTTTTTGTTTTGACCAGTTTCACCTGACATGTAACTTTATTTGGATCAGTATTGTGTTTTCATATGAAGTGGTAATAATTGTCATAGTTTTTATCTAGAATTTTCTACAGACTTGTTTCTGGTTCTACAAATATAAAGATCATTGTGATTAAATTATTATTTTTGCACTTTACCGATTAAAATGTATTCATATTTTAATTATATGCTTTCTCTGTCACTCTGTATGTAATTTGTTCTTTATTGAAGTGGTGCATTCTTACTCTCACATTCTGCTCATTGACTAAAATTTACTATGAGTTTCTGTGCAACCGGTTGTCACATTGGCTTGCCTGTGGTTGTAATCGCACCACCACAAAAAGACTATTTTTGAATATTTTGAATATTAGTGCAGTATCTGGAGAATACTGACCAAAAGTAGACCCTGATATTTGGTTGTCAACCCCCTTGGACTAGTTGGGAACTCTCTTTTCGGAAACGTCGATGAGTGGGCTACGAATACACTTCATATCCATTCAGTTTCTATACTTGGGTAATTAGACATGAGGAATGAGCATTTGCTGCCATCAGAATCAGTTAAATCTACCTGACAGGATTCAGGACCATCCAGTTTGATGAAGCTTTCTCTCGTATTAAACAATCCTGACTGTTGTAATGACAGCACATTACAGTCCCATATATCAACAGCTGTTGAACCAACTGTATCAGCACCATTCTTAACTAATTCAGAGATGATTGTAGATTCATAGTTAGATACGTAAAGGCAGGGATGATGACCTTTTAAGATTTTATAGTGATAAATGAAGACTAGTTATTTTTTCCATAGATACTGTAAAACGTGATTTTAGTCACCATCTCTTCCGCCCCCCGTTGTCAATCGAATAACAATGAGTCATCGAGCTAGTTATAAGAGGGCCGTCTTAGTTAATGGTCCACAGCGTTTGATTCATGATGCACAAGGTAAGCCCACGGGCGTCTCAGGCACGCTAGCTACGTCAGCGGTATCTCATTCGCTAGTCAGGACAACGAGCGCTATGCAGTGTTACTGAGGCGTGTACAGACAACCTAAAATGCCTCAATGCCTTGAGGCATTGATGTATTTATTTGTACTTAGATTAATACCAATACTTGTATACTAAATTAGATTAGTCTATCAAATATACAGACACTTGTGGATTCCCACTTAAAACATTACGTGAACGCTCGAGCGCCTTTTCGAGGATACGAATTATAGAAGTAAGTTCTTACTTTCTTTGTCTATTAACCCCGTTGTTTCTTTCTACACAGTTTGTGAAATACATTTTGCCACTCCTGGCCGCCTCGGTGCTGGGCGAAATCCAACAGACCCCAACCTACCGGTGGATTGACAAAGTTACAGGAGAATCCTTGGTTTGTAACAAGTGTCCTCCTGGCACGTACGTCAAAACGCACTGTACGAAGGACAGAGCAACCGAATGTGAAACTTGCCCGCAGTCCTATTACACCGAACTGTGGAACTACATTGAGAAATGCCTGTTCTGTGACTATCCATGTTCGGCAGACCAGAAGGAGACAGTACCTTGCAATGCATCCCACAACCGTGTTTGTGAATGTAAAGATGGATATTTCTTAAAATATGAATTTTGTATGAGACATACGCCTTGTCCACCCGGTGAGGGAGTCGTTAGAAACGGTAAGCTGGCTGCTGATGACAGATGTCAGTCATTTCTTGTTGTAGTCATTCAAATTTCATTGTAATTGTCTATCGCATTATTTATTGGTCAGTGATTATCCGAGTACATCATTCTGTAAGCAGAGGTACTTATTGTTTTTCTTTTGCTTTTCTCTTTTTCTTCCAGGGACAGCACATCGTGATGTTGAGTGTGCCCCGTGTCCACATGGCTTTTTCTCATCAGACAGCTCAACAACTCAGGCCTGTCAGAAACACTCGCAGTGCCCTGCTGAATTGATCGCCATTCCTGGCAACAGCAAGATGGATACATTCTGTTCATCTTGTAGGACTGATACAAACACAGAGGAAGGTGAGTGCCAAAATTCAGCCGATAAGACTTTTTCATGTGTCAAGACGTTTAAAAAAAAAAAGAAAGAAAGAAAGAAAAGAAAAGGAACAAACATTAAAGCTGTATCATTGGTGTCTTACTTGTAGCTGGCAATTTCTTTTTTTTTTGTAGATACTTTCATTTGCTGTTTATGTGAAAAATACCTTACTATTTAATCTTCTAGGTCGGTTAATTTGCGATCAGGAGGCAGCCAGATTCTTGCTCCAGCATGACATACCCCTTAAAACGCACAACAAACTTGTTAGAGAAGCAAGAAGAAGAGCTGTAAGCATCATCAAAGAGGCATCTCTCAAAGACATCCTCGAGCTCATCAAAACAGCAGAACCTAGCAAGCCTCTGGTCCCTGTGATTGTAGAGATCTTAGAAAAAACACGACTACACAATTTAAAAAGGAAAATTACGGAATGGTTCCTTGTTGAGGGTATCTCAGAATAGTGTGGAGTTGGAAACATCTGTTGATAGAGTCAGATATTTTACTTTTATTCCTGACTGAATGTTGAACTGAGTGTTTGACTGGGTGTTTAGGTCATTAACGTTTACATGGACAGTAAAAAGAAATGTTTGGACATTGTGAAATTCTATTTATTTGGAATGAAGTTCAGCTGTTTTGTTAACGTGTTTTTTTTTTTTTAATGTAATAGATTTGATGTGTTTGTTGTCAATAATGTTTCCACAATCATTTTGGACATTTCATATGAATTTGAAGACTTTTTAATAAACATTTATATTTTTATCACAACTTTGTGTTGAGTTCCAACTTCTGACTTAGTTGCTTTTGTTTCATGTTAAGTGACTTCAGGCAGAAAAAAAAACACAACATAAATACTATACCGTGAAATAGCTGTTAATCGATTTGTTTATTTCAGACTCATTGTACATATATATATATATCCTTTCAAGCTTTAAATATTAAATACTTTGCTTCTGTTTAGGGGAAAGACTGAGTTGTGATATAACAAATGTGTCACATAGTCGTGGGTGGGTTTTCCACTCTAACAAATCATATGTATATCACAAGTTATATAATGCTACATTACTGCTGACTCACATAGACTCGGCTCCCCCTGGGATTTCTTTTACCCCCAAGACAAAAACATTCCTTACTCCCTTCCCTGTTTCTCTTCTATTATATATTTGTATGACAAAATGCAGGGCATGTTGTGGCAAGTTTCGATGCCAGGAACATTAATCAAAACATTGAGAAATATCTGTACTTATTATGTAGCTTTTGTTTCAGAAGACAAGGCAATTGCACTGGGATCAAGTGATCAGTTAATGACGATGTTAGTTGTGTTTTGGAGAGCATGAGCGTACAAAGTGATCTCCAAGGTGTTTCAAATTGACCTTGACAAAGCATTTGCTCAGCCTGACAGATGTGTGTTTTTGTTTGCATAAAAGGTCCTCTTGCGTAACAGAGTAGACTCTGCCCCCTAACTTCACATGGAATTCCAAAAATTAATGGAATTTTTCCAGCTGTTTTGTACAAGTCCTAAGCAAACTCAAATACTAGTTGAAGATCAGAACATTCAAAGACAAATAACAAGACAAACGATAAGACTAAGACAAATGTTAATATAATATGTTGTAATATGTTATTGTTTTAGTAGTTCATACCCATATGTCATACCGGTTTGAAAAGTAGAACATATTGCCATCATATTATATATGTTTATTCTTACATTTATGGTTAAAAAAAATTGCACAATGATCATATCCATACAAAGAAAAAAAAAAAGAATACTGCTGGTCCCAGAATGAAAGATTTTCTACATTTGTTCTTCTCTTCTTCAGGGGGTTGTTAGTTTAAATTTTCAGCATGTTTATTTTTGTAAGTTTTCTTTAATTCTATTGTGCGTTCTTTGTATGGGGAACCATTGCCCTTGATACAAATTCTTAGAACGACCAAACTGGAAATGGAATGTAATTGTGTAAGATAACTCTGCGATCTGTTCACCCTACAATGGCAATAACACAAATTGAGTTTAACTGAAGACCATTCCAGTTCTACTACCACGCCACATTTTTCTGCCTACGAAGGTTTCATTATGAAACTGCGATTGTTTAACAGAAACTCTGTTCAGCCTCTGATGATTTCAGTGGTGATTTCATACTTTCCCATTGCCAACAACAAAAGTCATCACACGCAATGGTCTGGGTGGATCGGCCTCCATGGGCAAGGTACACTTCAGCAAATAAAAAGTCAACCTTTATCCTGTACTCCCAGTGTGTTACCAACCGCTAAAACATTTTTCCTGTGAAAATGATGTAAACCATTTGATATGACCATCTCAGTCAATAAGTCTCAACCCAGCTGAATACCTATGGAACCGTCTGGAGTTGTACATGGGACAGCATTCCACTGCCAATAACAACACATGAAATGGTGGACTATAAGAGAAATCAGTTTTGGAAACAGTTTTAGAATTTAAACCTAAGCAGATACTGGCAGCCCAACACCCTGTTAAGACTTGTGATACCAGTGTTTTCTTTTGTTTATCATTGCATCAGGTAGTTACTTCACTCACAACTAGTCAAAATCATTTAGAGCCACCGTTTAGATGAGGGTTGACATTGTCAAACATACAGCAATCGTGATGTCATTCAGGAAAGTTTTACTCCACCATTACGTCAGTGTAAATAACACATACTTGATCCCAAAACACGTCGATCATAAAATGTGGTCTTGCCATGACAAAAGTCGCAATCATAAAACACTGAACTGAGACATGACGCCATCTAGTGGACCAACCACAGGAAGACGAAAGCAGGCAATCATAATCGCTGTGAATATCTCGGTTTAGATAACTGGCAGTTGACTGGCACAATTACAGAAGATTGTTTCTTTGTCGTGGTCTCGAGCGTGTATGTGTGTGTGTGTGTGGGTGTGTTAAAAACTGCAAAAAAAAAAAGTCACGTGGATATGGTGCGATAGGATGAAGAATGAGGTAGGGCTTGTCTTTCAACCGTACTGATCGCATAATTTATGTTTAATGATCGCAATCTGAAACAAACTTGTCGGAGGCGTTTACAGGGGGGCGTAATTTGCCTGAGATACACCGCGCCGGCGCAACCGCTTTTCACTATGCTCTTGAACACTCCCCAAAACGATGCGTAGCGTTTTGCGTGAGGTGAAAGTTCATGAGGTTGAGGTGTCTGCCGGCTAAATGGATATCAGTTGATATACACAGTGTAAGACTGTAGTCTTTTGCTTTTCGTCGAGTTATTATGATACTGCTGTGGTGAAAAATGCAAGACGAATTGCATAAGTAGCGAGTTGATGAACATGAATCGTAAACCAGTGTCGGAGTTAGCTGGTTTAATTACTCTGACCGATATTTTCTCTTAGCAGGCTAAGTTAGCACAAATTGCTAAATGTATACTAAATGTTAATAGAGTTAGCTTGCTGAGCTAAGTTCGACGGTCTGTTTCGACATAAGGGTTGTGGCTGAGCCGCAACACTGTTGTTTGTATATGACAAAAGTGAAAAAAGAAAAAAAAAAACCGTGGTTAAAAAAAGATACAAAAACAAAATCCCAATGTTATTTTTGACATGACACATTCTTTGTGTACGGAAAGGTTTACCGAAGGTTCCACACAAAGCCTCGTGAATTATCACGATACCACTGTAAATCAATGCCCAGTCTATTACTCTGATTTCTCAGGTGCGACCTAAAACCATACATGTGCATGCGGTCTTTCCCGGTTCTTCACCATGGATGAAGGAAGCCTTCGCGCGGCCATTGAGGCGTACCAAATCCAGTTGCAGCAAGTTGAGGCTGCACTGTGTGCAGGTGTGGATTCAGCTCAGCAGACAGATCTACTGAAGCTGAAAGAGGACATTCTTCAGCTAATCGAGCTGACAGAATCTAGCCTGGTTTCTGTGAAGAAGAGCCAACTATTGGCCTCGCTGGAAGAATCTTCCACTCCGCGACCTGTAGCACAGGAAACTTCAGAGCTGTCCGGACAAAGAGATCATTTGGATAATGAATTTACTGTTTTCTATTCAGAAGTGGCAGGACTGTCGGGCACAGCTAGTGAAGGAGGGGAGACCGCAACACATGACAAAGTTGAAGAAGATGACAGTGATGACCGTGAGGAAGAGTATGAGGAAGAGGAGGAGCTTAGCGGTACTAAAGTACAAGCGCCGTACCGCTCCTCTTGGGGGACTCTGGAGTACCACAATGCCATGGTGGTGGGGTCTGAAGAGCCAGACGGCGACGAGGCCCAAGTCCGTGTGCTTTATCTCTACCCAACACATAAAGCCATGAAACCCTGTCAGTTCTTCCTAGAGGGGAAGTGTCGTTTCATGGATAACTGCAGGTAGGAAATTTTCTTCCACATCCCTCTGTGGAACAAAACTGTTTTTCTCAAAACAAGCCTGACCTGAGCGTACCGTGTGACCATTTCAGCTGATTTTTTTTTTCTTCCTCCCAGGTTTTCCCATGGAGAGGTGGTGCATGTATCCGAATTGCGTGAATTTCTGGCCGTCGATCTCACAGCTCTGGAGGTGGGGTCATCATGCCTGGCCAAACACCACGACGGCCTGTGGTTCCCTGCCAAAATTACAGGTCCGTTCACACTTTCCCACACAAGCGTGTTATCCCATGCATTTCACTGTGATTGCTTAGGTAGAGCTGGTTCTCTTCTCTCTACTCAGACATAGATGGTGGTTTTTACACCGTGAAGTTTGACTCGCTCCTCCTGAAAGAAGCAGTGCTTGAGGCTGACGCTGTAATTCCGCCAATGCGACAGGAGGAACAGCCCTCCTCTGAGTCTGAGGATGACGATGGTGAAGACTTTGACGCTGCATATGCTAAAGGTGATTTGGAAAGCCTAGGCTTCAAGACAAGGAGGGGTTTTTGCATATGTCCAGACGGCAGTGAATTTTTGCAGCTGCTGTTTGGTAATGTTTGAGATGTGCTATCAGAGCTATAATGCGGTTACAGAGTACAAAATGAAATTTTCAGCGGAATAGTTTTAACACCTCTTGACACATCACATCAGTACCAATCTTAACAATCATGTAATCTGGAAAGACAGGAAACAGCATATTTCTCAATTTAGGCATTTAGCTTGAATTAAATACTGGAAAATTTAGAAAAACAGTACTCAAGTGAGCTTGCATCATGAATTTCTGGCATCATGAAATTTCTTTTTGTTTTTCAGTTTTCAATGTTGGCAAAGACGAGAGCTGTGCAATGGCCAGTAGCTCTGCTCTGGGTGGCTGGGAGGTACACACTCGAGGAATAGGCTCTAAACTCATGTTGAAAATGGGCTATGAGTTTGGGAAAGGTGAGGTTTGGGGGGGGCGGTTTGACAGTATGCTATATCTGTGTGAGTGTCTGTGGTTATGTGTGTTCTGTAATTTGACGCAAAACATCAATATTTTCCTATTCTTTTTTTTTGTTTGTTTTGCCTTTGGGAGAGGAACATACACAGACATGGACAAATTTGTTGGTACCCTTACAGCTCATTGAAACAATACTTCATTCCTCATGAAAAGTGATGAAATTAAAAGCAATTGTCTCATGTACGCCTGCGTGCCTTTGGTATGTCAGAGTAAATCAAGGAAAGTGTGAAAAGAGAGAAATTATTGCTTAGTCAACAAAGATACTCTAAAATGGCCTAGACAGGTTTGTTGGTGCCTCTAGAAAAGATTTATAAGTAATCGGATCGTAGTGATATTTCAAACTAACTTTTCTTTAATTAGTATCACACATGTCTTCAATCTTGTAATCAGTCATTCAGCCTATTTAAACGGAGAAAAGTCGTCACTCTGCTGTGTGCTATCATCATGTGCATTACACTGAACATGGACCAGAGAAAAGCAAAGGAGAGAACTGTCTATGGAGATCAGAAAGAAAATGATAGACAAGCATCTTAAAGGTAAAGGCTGTGAGACCGTCTCGGAGCGGCTTGATGTTCCTGTGACTACAGTTGCAAATATTATTAGGAAGTTCAAGGTCCACGGGACAGTAGCTAACCTCCCTGGACGTGGCCGCAAGAGGAAAATCGACCCCAGGTTGAACAGAAGGATAGTGTGAGGGAAAACAAAGAGCCAAGGAAGACCTGCGAAGAGATACAAGCTGCAAACTCCAAGGTCAAGGTACATCAGTGTCTGATCACACCATCCGCTTTTTGAGTGACAGTGGGTTCAATGGAGGAAGATCCAGGAGGGCTTCCACTGTTGAAAGAAAAACATGAAAAAAAAAGCCAGACTGGGATTTGCTAAAATGCATATTGACAAGCCACAATGCTTCTGGGAGAATGTCCCTTTGGACAGACGATACAATACTGCAGCTTTTTGGCAAGTCACATCAGCTCTGTGTTCACAGACGAAAAGTGAAGCCTTCAAAGAAAAGAACACCATACCTACTGTGAAACACGGAGGAGGCTGTGTTATGTTTTGGGGCTGCTTTGCCTTGAATCTGTGCAGGGCACAATGAAATCTCAAGACCATCACTCTGCACTCTGGAGCCAAACATACTGCCCAGTGTCAGACAGCTCTGTCTCGGTCGCAGGTCATGGGTCCTCCAACAGGGTAATGAATCAAAACACGCAGCTAAAAGCACCCAAAAATGGCTCAGAGCAAAACATTGGACTATTCTGAAGTGCCCCAAAACATAACCCTGATCTGAATCCTATTGAACATCTATGGAATGAGCTAAAACATGCAGTCTTGAGAAGGCACCCTTCAAACCTGAGACAGCTGGGGCAGTTTGCTCAGGAAGAGCGGCCCAGACTACCTGTTGACAGGTGCAGAAGTCTCATTGGGAGCTACAGAAATTGCTTGTTTGCGGTGGTTGCCTCTAAAGGTTGTGCAATAAAATATTAGGTTAAGGGTCCCATCATTTTTATCCATGCCATTTTCATTTGTTTTATTATTTAAAACATTCTTTGGAATCAAAAATCAAATGCAAAGTCTGATTTTTATTAAATATGGAACAAACAATGATGGATGTTACTTTTGTCAGTTTCAAGTTCTTTCAGAAAGAATTGTTGGTTTTTTCATGGAAGGGTACCAATAAATTTGTCCACATCTGTATATATGTGTGTTTTAAAGATTGTGTTCTTTGAGTGTGTATGTGTGTGAAAAAGAGAGTAGATAGGTGTGTGTGTGTGTGTGTGAGAGAGAGAGAGAGAGTGGATAGGTCTGTGTGTGTGTGTGTGAGAGAGAGAGAGAGAGTGGATAGGTGTGTGTGTGTGTGTGTGAGAGAGAGAAAGAGAGTGGATAGGTGTGTGTGTGTGTGTGTGTGAGAGAGAGAGAGAGTGGATAGGTCTGTGTGTGTGTGTGTGAGAGAGAGAGAGAGAGTGGATAGGTCTGTGTGTGTGTTTGTGTGAGGGAGAGAGAGAGAGAGTGGATAGGTCTGTGTGTTTGTCTAAGTCTGGGGTGTGCATGTGCAGTCATCTAAGTTTCCTGCCACTGCTGTGTTTATATAGTGTCGTGGGATTGTGCTGAGCTCTCTGTGTTGTGTGTGTGTGTGTGTGTGTTGTGTGTGTGTGTGTTCAGGTTTGGGAAAGAGTCTGGAGGGTCGGGTGGAGCCAGTGCAGGCGCTGGTTCTGCCAAAAGGTCGTTCTTTGGACCAGTGTGCCGAATTCACCCAGAAGAAGACCCAGGCCGCACTGGCCAAAGATGGCTCTACGGGGACCAAACGAAAACAGAAAAAGAGGCAGATTTCCTCTCAAAAGACCCAGCATAACGTGTTTGATTTTCTCAATTCCAAGTTGGGCGATGCAGAGCCAGCTGCTTCACCTCAGCAGTCTTTACCCACCGCAGGCAAAGAGGACGCTTACCGTGGGGGAAAGACCACAAAGAAATCTCTGAATGTCCGACTCTTCCAAGCCGCTGAGAAAATGGCGCAGACAGAGAAAGAAATCCAGCGTCTGACTGAGTCTCTGAAGAGAAGAAACGGAAGGTAATTGTAGAGGGTAGTGTGTGTTGTTTGGTTGTAATAAGTGAGAATTCAAAGGCACTGCTGCAAGTGGGTTTTTGTTGTTGTTTGTCCAGTAGATTGAGATTGTGAAGCAGGAGTATTGAGGAACTGTTTGCAAATCATGTGTAAAGCCTTTGCAATACATTCCTACCATTAACCACAGTGTGGATATAAATGATAAAACACATATATCTCTAGAGTTATGTGTAGAAGCTCTTGGAGCTGTGCTGGTTTCTCTAACGCTGTGAGTCTATGTAAGAACTACTGCGGTGGCTTTCTCAGGCACTTGTGTTTTACCCAGTGGAATTGAGAGTGTGAGAGAAACACACTTTGTGTTTCTAGCCCGGGAACACTGCAGTGTTGTGCATTCTGCAATTCAGCAGTGGGATTCAGTGTTGTATCCCCTCTCTGAGAAAGCACTCGATTTCCCTCCGGTCAAGAGAAAGATAAAGGCATCATTTCCACTTTTCTTCTCTGGACGCTCTAAGGCCTTCTCTTTCTGTCTTTCCTCAGAGATGCGGCAGTGATTAGCCGTCTGGAGGAGAGACTGTGCGCGTCACGCAATGCCCTGCAGCAACTGAAGGCCCAGGAGCAGAGTATCATACATCAGCAGAAGAAAGCAGACACGCACAAAAAGATGACTGAGTTCTGAGCAAGGCAAAAACACACCCAAACAGAGCAGAGCTGATGTCTGAGGATGGATAACCTGTCTGATGCCCCTCCCACCCCCGTTCTCTGATCATTAAACCACACACAGACGAACTAGGAGGGAAAAAAAAGTTTTTAAACAACAATTGATTTTTCTCCAGAATTTCCCTCTTACATACTTCAACTTGACAGTTTGTCCGGTTGACTCTCATGATGGAATTTATTTGGGGTCTTCCCTTGGGGGACCGTAACCTTTCACGTTTTAGGTTTGTGGGTTGACTTTTTGCCCTTGACTTTGAAATAAAGGTCACAAAGCATTTTTTTTTGTAATTTTACCATATTTTGTGTGAATGAGTCTTGTTGCTGACGTCAAGATAGCGACACTCAAATGTGTCATGGAAAGAAAGAGCACCGCTCCTCAGTGACATTGTCTTGCCTCATCAGCATAAAAAACTAATATGAAAACTGAGTAACTCTTCTATCAGTGGTTCTGTGCTTCTGAAGCTCTTCTGAACTCTTAAAAGTTTTCTTTTTTTTTTTTCCTTTTTCATCTCTGCTATTGATTTTTTTTTTTTTTTTTTATCGTGACACACAGTAACAAATAGTCATAAGGGTGATGACATTTTTTCATTATTTTTTTTGTGACATTAGAATATAGCCAGTGTTGTAAGGAAATTAAATGGTTTCTTTTTACCTGACAAAACCACACAAATGACGTAAATTCTCGTCTTTTTTTCTTTTTTTATAGTGGGAAGTAACATTTTACAGAGACCCGGATGTCTTGAGATGTGTCAAATAGTTGTTTTGGGTTTTTTTTACCACCTTCAGTGGAAGACTATGGCAGTAATGAGCAAGCTTTGAATTCTGTTATATCCTGAAATGAGAAAATAGAAAATATGGTCATGATAAGTAAACTTTAACAGGATTGCTTAACAAATGTGACGGTACTTGCAGCGATGCACTTCTTAGTTGCTGAAGTGGTTTATCAGTACTGTGACAAACTAATCATTTATGAGCGATTCGGTTTATACTGTTTCTTCAAACTTTAACCTCAAAAGCTCTCACCAAAAACCTCAACTTCCGTCATCCAGTTTTTGAAGCGACGTATAAACGGCTCTGGGCCCAAGGCGCACTCAAAATAAGTTTAAAAAAAAAAAAAAGCAGCCTGTTCTCTGTAAGCGCAGAAACCCCATCTGCTGTCTTTAAGAATTGTGTAGTGCAGTTGGCTGCTCCATTATTTATGTCTTGGCTGACCCCATGGATCCAGCCCGAGGTAGAGAGCTGGAGACCATGCTTCACTGAAGTCAATCCAAGTTGTTCTGGTGAATCTACAGAAGTTCACATCTCCCTGAGATCTCTCTCTATGGAATACAACTACACTGTTCCGGTGTCTGCACTACTGAACCCAGTTAACACACTGGGGAAACAGATGCACAGGGATATTTGATATATAGGGGAGGGGAGTCTTGTTTCATGCCGAGCTTTGTGTTCTCTTCAGCTTAAGGGTATATATATATATATATATATATCTGCCGGTGTTCCCATTCCTCTTAACAGACTTGGGGGAGGGGGGGGGGGGGGGGGGGGGGGGGAGCAGCTGAAACCTGTCTGACCCTTTGAGTTCATTTCCATCTAGATTTCATCTCTCTGTCTACAGTGTTTCAGCATAACGGCACACCCTTGTGTTATTTTGTCTGCTGTGGGAGGGCTGGAAGACGATTAATAATTTACGAATTTTACTGCAGGAATGTTGAATTGTCCATTAAGCAAGCAATATGGGGTAAGTAATGGTATTCATTGTCTCCGTTGACAAGTCCAGGGATTATTTACCCAGTCTTTGATCATCAGTCATTCCAAATTAACCTTCACTTGACTAGGGTGTGAGTATTTCATTTGCTCCGAATGACGTGGATTTTCACCAGATTTCAATTAAAGGCCAATGAAAGGAAAGCTGATTTTCCAGGGTGTAGTTTACCATGGTTACCAGACATCTTGTACAGATGAAACAATAACCAGAACAGCAAGATATTTTGCCCTTCATTAAAGCTATAAAAAAAAAAAATCACTTCCCAGAAACTATGCAGGTTTTGGATTTATTAGTCATAGCGTATTTGTCTCTCACAGTTTATATTGGTCATAACTGATGCACGACGGCTTCTCCACACACCTCATCGGAGTTCAAGTCCAGGGGCCTCGTCACAGAAACTTCCTAAGTCAGAAATTAGGATGACATTTAGAATTTTTGGTATCACAGAAACATGTTTCCTAACTAT
The DNA here is from genome assembly GCF_902362185.1 of Chanos chanos. Lineage (NCBI taxonomy): Eukaryota > Metazoa > Chordata > Actinopteri > Gonorynchiformes > Chanidae > Chanos > Chanos chanos. The sequence goes on along the minus strand of NC_044508.1, from coordinate 14,274,308 downwards.
TTTGGAAAAAAAAAAAATCCTATCTTATAGGAATTAAGCTATTACAGAACTGTCCTAATTTAGGAATTTCCAAAGTTAGGAATCCTAAATTAGGATGGCATAGACCCTGTCCTAAATTCAAAGTAACTGACAAAAACGGCAGCAGCGCTCTTGTAAAGTCTGTATGGTAATGAAGATGAGGAACACGAACACAGAAATGTAATGATCGAAAGGCAGCTCAGACCATATGATGACGCTTTAAATTTCCCGGACTAGGTATGAATGGGTATGTGAATCGACTGCCAAGATGATTAATTTTGAATTTGATTGATGTGCTACGTCCGGCTCCGGAGAGGCCCACGCGGAGGTGTGGGGCTCTGCCAATGCTTGGTCAGATCTCAGATACACTTCATTTTCTCCACTTGTCTTCACTTGGTACTGAGTCACAGTATTTACACAAGAGAGTCCTCTTTGTGCAATCCTGGTTTAGTTTACAACATAAGGAAAGAACTGACTTTCATTTGATTCATAAGACCCCGTCAGATGCCAAATATGCAATTAGTCACCTGAGAGGTCTTATTTTTTTACGTTTGGAATTCGGTGATTGTAGTTGATCCCTTAACCTCTGTTCATGTACATTTTCTCTCCTTGGCTTTTAAGAGCTGGAAAGGTCTAAGGATTGAAAACTGAATGCATAGAATGAAATATAACGAAGGATCGTGTACACTGGCTTTTCAAATGTACAAAGGGGGGGGGGGGCTTGCTCTGATCACTAGTGGTCTGACCCATGGAGTAAAACACTAAAACAAAGGCCTCTCTATAGGACTGATCATAGAGTCTCGGGTGAGTAAAAGGATCGCTACAATGGTTTTGTCTGTCGTCTTGGCCCCATGGAAATGAGCTACGGATGTCTCAGCACCTGAAAACACTACAGAGTCAAACCTTTTTTCCATGTTTCCACAAGAGAGTCCTCTTCGTGCAATCCTGGTTTAATTTACAACATAAGGAAAGAACTGTCTTTCATTTGATTCATGAGGCCCTGTCAGATGCCAAATATTCAATTAGTGACCGAAGAGGGGTTTTTTTTTCTGTTCTGGAATTCGGTTATTTTAGTTGATCCCATTAACCTCTGTTCATGTACATTTTGTGTCCTTGGCTTTTAAAGTGTAAAGTTTGAAAACTGTTTATTTAACACTGTGAAAGCAGAACACGTGGAATGGAATTTAACAAATGGTGGTATTCATTGGCTTTTCAAACAATCAAGGACATTATAGTTACAGTCTTGGCAATAACTTCAGTTGCCAGAGTTTAATTTTTTAAGTGAAAACTCAAAACAATGATAACTTGTAAAGGTGAGGTGTCATAGCTTTGCTTTGGAAATTCAAACTTCTTTGAAAAGTAACTCATTCTATGTAGCAATTATGTGTGATAATATGCTTGATGAGGACTGATTAGAATATACACTAGACATACACGGTTGCTTTTTAATATAGATGCATTTTACACAAAGATGATCTTCATTATCTGACAATTTGTAGCAAACGTATCATCATCATGTTCGGTCTCTCATTTCGTTCCGTGGGGCATTGGTGCATGTGATGAAGTTGTACTCAAGGACAACTAGAATATTGTGAACCGAAAATCTCCCGAGGTGCATCTTCCAATGACACCCTGCGCTCTACAAAAAAACAAAACAAAAAATCCCCACTTGGTGCCAGCCTAAGGGGAATGGGTTTCTTCTTTTTAGTTTTAGATCCTCACACATTTTTCCTATCTGACCTAAAGAAAGGTTTTGCTTTCCATTGTCACTTTAGGCTTGCTTACTGGTCGTCCCAGGTCAGATAAGCTGTAAAGCAGATCTGTGATAACATCTATTGTAAAATAACACTGTACACCTAAAGCTGAATCGAACTGACCACGAAATATCGCATGGAACTCGTTGTTAAAAACTATTTCACTGGTTTAAAAGTTCGGTGTACTTTTCATTCTGCTCTTAAACTCTTTCACCGTCTACTTTACCTCTGGACTAATCAATAATCCGATATTCGCTGAGACAGTCGTAATCCAATAGCTACACTCAAGGTCTAAGAGAGACAGGATGGGCCACTTGGCAAACTGTAACAGAAGCTCTCAGGCCAATCAGCGTGAGACAGGGAACAGACACCACAAGCCTTTGTCTGGTGGGGAGGTAAGAGGCGATTAGTTTGCAGCCACAGTGCCACTGGTTATTGCGAGTGCACTGACTCTTAACGATCAGAAATGAGGGTGGGAAATGCCATTGAGCTCTGATGAACTTCTGTACATGTACATGAAAGTCAAATAAAAGCATCTCAAGAAATCACATGTAAAATAATTTATTGACAAATTATTTTATTGACAGAATGTGTTTACAATCAGAACAAATGATCATGTACACCATATAAGGAAGATGCTCAAATCTAAATTTACAATGTATTTCTTTCTTCTTTTCCTTCTAGAGTTACTTTGCAAGGCATGCAAGTTCTTCAAAAACTGGGAGCGTAAAGCTACATCTACATTCAGATTCATACTTACACACATATCAGAAATAGATGCGCATTATACACACATCTGGCAATGGGCTCAACCCAAATATGGAAAATAAAACTACTCTACACACATCCTCTCTACACTCTACAAATGAACATATTAACAGTTGTTCTACATTCGATCAAGTCGAAGCTACATTCTGCCACTAAACGTAAGAGGAAACAAGTATTTTCTTGCATGTAAGGTTTTTCTCACTGTTGTAAGTAAACTGGTGAGATTACATAAGGATGTTCATAACTGGTTGAATGTAAGTTTAGGTATGTCCACCTCATTGAAGCCTGGCTGATCTCATTTTTCATTGCAGTGTAATAGTGACATGACTGAGAAATGCTGAGAATTCAAAGACAGGTCTTCTGCTTGTCCTCACAGCAGTGCTTGTTTGTTTCCTGTCATAGATTCTTTTATGATCTTCTAGATCATTCCAGCCAACCAAGGTGGAAGGAATAGTCCAACGGTTCCCAGAATGCACACCAGTACAAACATCCAGAGGAATATCCTGTCTATCACCATGGCGACATATTTCCAGTCTTCTCTCACCTGGTTGAACAGAAAAAAACAAAACAAAAAAAAAAAAAAAGAAAGAAAGAAAGAAAGAAAATCAGACTCGGTCATTTCAAATCCCATGCTGCACGTTTCTCTCATGATTGTCAATTTCAAATTGATTTTTTGGATCACTGGTTTTTCCCAAGATGCCTTTCTCTGTGCTGCCTGTCATTTGTGGCAAGTTAATGAAAAATCCTCAGTGGGAGAAATCAAGCTTGAAGGCAGTCAGAGAGACAGCTCATGTAATTGTGATTTTCATGCTTTAGGTGTTTGCTATGCTCATTGATCCTTTTGTTAAATCCATTTCGTTGGATTATTTGCCTAGGTTAGCTAGTGCAGTAACCTGTTATGCTGGCTGGCAAGATATTGTCACAAAGTTATTGTATTATAACTAGCAACCTTGGCCACTGAATAGAACAAGCATTTGAATATAAGTTAGGTGTATACATCAGTGTGCCGATGCGAGTGACTTCAGGTATTAAAGAACAGCGTGGAACAATGACAGAGCAATCTTAAGATTACTCATGAACAGCAATCATCAAAGCACCAGACTCTAGTGACAGAAACTGAAACTCAAAAGTTCCTTGGCATTAAAAACAAAGTAAAAACGATACCCTTCACAAAAAAAAAAAAATATCAGGGATATCACAATTACTGCATTAAAACTTGTGATTACTTTATAACTGCAATATCGAAATGTCTTGCGTAATTTGTGTAGGTAAGGTTTGGGTTACTGTCACTCAACAGCGGCGAAACTAGATACCTTTATCTTCTGGATGACAAATTTCACTTTAAAAGGCATTCAGACGGATCTTTGAGTAAAACTAAAGCTGTATGCACATACTACAGTGACTCATTGTCTTACCAATGCAGCCCCAACATCTTGTAGTACATTTAAGCGCAAAGCACACTTCTGCTTGTGTTGCTAGCGGGAAAACAGGCCATGTTAGACAAGTTAAACTTGACGGATGCAGCCAGAGAGGACCCTTTAGCAAAGTGACCACCAGTAAATGAACTAATGTTATTGCTGAACGGATTGCCATGCACCGTTGCAGACGAGGTTACCCAACAATGTTATTCTAATAGCCACCTGTCAATTGTATATAGCCAAGTGCCAAGTGGATTTTCATGGATGAGATACTTTGTAGACAGGTTACCATTGGATACCTACTTATATTCACTAAAGATCAACAAAGGTAAAGATCAGTAAAAGTCTGCTGTTGTTGATTCTAACTATTCGTCATGGTTGTCCTCACTACAAGCACAGCGGTGCAAACATTGACATTTATTATTGTAAATTCATATTAATATTTATTTGCACAGTTATTCAAAAAACATGTCAGTCGAGTTGTTTTAAAACAGATGTTTGATTATTTGGGATTAGTTATAACAAAATGTGCAACTGATAAAATAGTCAAATATAAAAAAAATTCCCACTATATTCCTGCTAGAATAGCAATAGCTTGACCACGTGTTAAAAAAATACAAAAACAAATAAACAAACCAGAAACTTACTGAGAAATCAGTGTCTTCAGCTCTAAGATGATCAGCAATGTATTGAACCCCTTCAATGGCAAGTTGCAAAGATGGGGACACTGTACTGACCAGGTCCTGGGTTGTTGGCCCTTTACAAGAAGAACTGCTGGAGCTTGAAGTTTGTGGATCCGACAGCATGTGCCTCTTGCACAACCCTTGGCCATCATTTCCATCTTCTACGGGACTATGTTTCTGCAAGCCCGAGCAGCCATGCAGGTGACAGTGCTGTGAACCTTTCCCATCTGTAAAAACACTTTCAACACTGTTGTGGCTTGCCTTAAGAGGGATGGTCTCAGATTTAACTCTGCAGGCAGGGAGGTGATGAAGCTGAGGGCCAAGAGGTGTGGTGGGGCAGGTGGAAGGACTAGAGGCTGCAGAGGAGGTGCCTGTCGTAAGGCCCAGCTGGGCTGAATCCTCCTGGAGGATGGAGTATTGGCTGTTAGGTGATTTACTGAACAGCTGGCCCTTAGAGACTGGTTCTTCTGGCAGAAGGCCTGAAGATAATGGAAGGGCTGATGGTGCCAGGATTTGGGGACTGTCTGGATGAAAACTCAAGAAGGTGTTTCCAGGCAAAACGGAGTGGGAGACATCTGTGGTCCTGTGAATCATCTCAATGAGTTTCTTACAGTTCCTCTTTCCTGTGGCGGGTGGGCGTTTCATGAACAGGTAGCGAGGAACCAGGTGGAGGAACACCTGACGGACCCAGTGAGGCATGCTGTGGGTTCGGGGTGAACGGTGATGGACGTTCAACACAAACACGGTGATGATGATGGAGAGGGTGACGAAGATCATGGTAAAGAGCAGATACTCGCCAATGAGTGGGATGACCAGCGAGGTGGACGGGATGATTTCGGTGATAAGCAAGAGAAAGACGGTGAGGGAGAGAAGTACAGATATACAGAGTGTGATCTTTTCACCACAGTCGGATGGAAGGTAGAAAACCAGCACCGTCAGACAGGAAATAAGCAAACAGGGAATGATGAGGTTAATGGTGTAGAAAAGAGGAAGACGGCGGATGATGAAGGAGTAAGTGATGTCAGGATAGATCTCTGTGCAGCACTCGTACTTCTTGGTGTTGTAAGTTCCTACTGCTTTTACGATGATCCACTCTCCACTCTCCCAGTAGTCCATCTGATCCACTTGGCTGCCCATGCTCACTAGGTCTATTTTGGCACGATCATATGTCCAGGAGCCGAATTTCATGGTGCAGTTCTGCTGGTCGAAAGGGAAGAATGTGACATCGATGCTGCAGGAACTCTTGTAGATTGCAGGAGGCATCCACTTGATTCTGCCATCATAGAATAGCTGAGCTTTCGTTAGATGGGTGACTGCAAAGTCACCATCAGCGCTAGAAGACAAATTCAACACCTGCAGTTGCATTATATCAAATATCTAAAGCACCACACAAATGCTTTGTGTTGCCTATAGGACTTGCAGGAAACTTGCTGACTGAAATATGCTTGGTAGCAGATTACAGAAACCATATATATTGGAAACCAAACCAAAAAGAACAACTCTGTGGCCATAAATGACACACAATGTATTGAATCTCACGCTGACCTTCATTTTCTGTCAGCCATTTAAATTTCCTCTCTCACCATGTCATCCAAACTGATACCAGTTCTTTCACGCTTTTCATCTATAATTTTCATTTTAATGAACTGAATGGAAAATATGATGGGTTATTTTTACTGCCACATAATTCCTACCAGACCTCCTGCCCTTTTCTCTCCATCTCATATTTTAATAGAATAAAGGTATGACATTGGAATAAAGGACATATCTGAACTGGAAAAAGAACCATTTCACTCGAGTTTGTCTTCTGGTAATGAACTCTTGTTCATTCAAAGGTCAGCTATAGTCTTTACTAAACCTGACAATGGTCAATAGATAGTCTAAGCCACCAGCAGAAAATATATTCAATGCAAGCCCTGACTACAAAGACAAGGACCAAATGAAAAACTAAATAGACAATGGATTAGGAGTTGATGATTAAAATGTTATAGGACCTTGAAATAAATGTAAAATAATGCAACAGATTAAGACCTTCATTAGATGTTTGTATTCACTTTGATCATAATTCCTAGAACATAAGTGTTTACACTTGTGTCCAATGTACACTTGGTAATTCACGCTTGACAGAAGATGTAGTATAAGTATTGGTGTGTTGTTTTACTATAATTACTGTAATTATTGAGAAATATTTAATATCATAACACACTTGTTATAAAGTACAATGTCAGGTCTCCAGATGATCTCTGATGGGATTCGTATGGACGTGACATTTTCGTACTCCTCTGGGTTCCAGCGGAGCTTGTAGTCATTCCATTCCTGCAGAAAAAAAAACTTTGTGTTGTTCTTTTCCTTTAAGAGAAGTTACTTGTGTTTGAGCAGGTGTGGTATTGTCAGTGATAGTGAAAAAAATACAGTGCAATTCTTATTAAAAATCAAATGAATTTAACGTACTTGTTTCACCCATACGTTGGTGGTCATCATCTGGTTTTTCTCATCCTGTCAAAACCAGACCAAGTCACAGGAAATCAACACATTGGATAAATATAGTCTAAAAAAAAAAAAAAAAAAAGATAATAAAAAAGGAAACATCTTTTCAGAGCTCCTGACTTTTGGAATGTGACACAGAAAATTTACAAATTGCACCATAATTTTCTAAAACAGGTATGGGGTCTCACTCAAAATATCTCATTAATGATCTTGAGTCTACAGACACATTATTATGTTAGATATTATTGTTTTATGGCTGTACATATAACAGACATCTATCTCTTTAAAGGATTAAAAAATATATGACCTTCACTGGTTTTGAATCAATACTCACCACATCAATGAGTTGGGCTATGGACAGACCAAAGTGGACCAACACGACGTCTGAGATGTTGGCTACGGGGCGGGATAGCTTGTTGTATCGGGTGAATAGAGATTTCAGAAGCCTCTCCTCTGCATGAGCACGTGCTGGGGTGAAGGAAAGTACTACATGGGGAGGATGCAGAGGAGCGGATGCTTTAATAGAGGCTTCAACACGATCAGTTTCTATCGATGCTTCAGCCAATAATTTGCTTCTTCTGTGGATATTAGCACTTGTTTTTGTGTTATGCTACCTATTATTAGCCCACCAAGATTTGAGACATAATAACTATAACTAAATAACTAAATAACGAAAACAAGCTAAATTAACTGTCTAACTAACTAACCATCTAAGTAGCTAACTACATAACTACCAAAAGAACTGAAATGTTTTTGAATAATTAATACGATTAATACAACCCAGGATGCGTTTTGTCCATCAGTGTAATGTAGTTCACCACTTCAGGTACGTTGCTCATTGCTCGGTGTTGAACACATTAATTCCAATTTTGATTGAAAAACAAGGAATTTTTAGCTCACACTATATCTTTCTTTCAGAACAGAGACTGAGAAAAGTTTGAATTACAAAGACTGCAGTTATGACACAGATTGTAAATACTTTTAAATTTTTTCCAGCCGTAATAACTTCTGTTGACTGTCTAAATATTCTGTTTGGCAGGATCTTCTCTCTTTCTTTCAGCCAAATCCTCTCAACAGTTCTGATTGTTTTAAACGATAATTGCATAAATATTTGTATGAGTTTGACATTTAAGGCTTGCTCAGCTCAAACATTCTAACTGGACTGTTGAGTTTCATGTTACTGACTTGTTGAATTTCACAACAACATCCCTGGTGAAATTTTTAAGACATCTCTTCCGTCTGCTAATTTATGTAATTCAGCTTTATACCGTAACAAGAAAAGTAACAAAAATAAAGATCTCTGGTGAACACATGACCTTGTCAAGACAAAATAGCTGAGCAGAACAGGAACTAAAAACAGCAGCCAAACAGAAATTCTGAGTGGATGTACTTTACCATACGAGCTATGATAGCAGAGCAGAATCACATGTAGGCAGCTTCCTCTCATTCTCCTGGATGAGTTCCTTCACTCGGTTCTGTTCCCTCTCTGATTATGGTTAAAGAGATTCCACAGTTTACAGTTTCCACTAATTTTATCCATTCATGTTTCTGTTCATTCTTGTGTCCAGGTGGCTTTCAGTCACTGAGATTCTAGCTGACATAGATTAAGTAGAAGACCGAGTCCTTAGAGGGGTTGGTATCGCACTGAATGATGCACCTCTGTTTCTTTCCTGGTCCCTGCACATAAATGCTTACCCAGTTTCTCAACTTTGTAATGCAATTAACAGAGGATGTCTCCTTCGACGTGCCTCCTCAATTGCAGTCTTTCTCTGGATTCTCTCCCTACCTCCTCCCCCTCATGTTCTCCCACTTTTAACCTTTCTCCATCCGTCTCTCCTTCCCTCCCTCCCTCCCCCCATCTCTCTCTCTCTGCTTCTCTCTCTGCTTCTCTCTCTCCCTCTCTCTCTCTCTCTCTCTCTCTCTCTTCTGTATCCTCCCCCTCGCTTTCTTTTTGGCAGCTGGATGCAATGGGGGCACGCAATATATAAATGTGAGTGTGTGTGTGGGTGTGTGTGTGTGTGTGTTACCTTACACATACTCTCTCTTGGCATTTTTCTTGAGAGACCAGTGAATACCACAGTAAGTTGCTGACAGATGCAAATGATAGGCCTGCTTTGTTAGGTTTGACAGGTTTATGATATCTCACTTTATCTTTGACAACAGCGTCAAAACAACTAGATAAGTGACTCATCACATAGGATGTGTGGTAGTGATTTCATGACAGTTAAGTGCCCTGAGACAGTGATCTGGGAATGTGGTATTCAAGTGCAAACAAGAGAGGTTTACAGTACATCGTAATCACAGAGGGATCCAGAGGAATTTGATCGAGGCTGTGGAGACCTGTGCTGGTCAGTCGTATGTAATTGTTATGTATGTGTGCTGTTGATTACAGGTAATGATGTTATAACCTATTTAATAAAATGGAAACTATGTTTAATGTCGAACTATGTTTAATTTTATGTTTAATGTTTAGTATAACATTCCTGATGATGCCCAGAGAACCCGCTCCTGCATATGATGCCATTTGATGCCACTACATTATGTCACTTGCTGCTGTAAGTCATGCCCACAGGTTTTTGAAAGGATCTGTTTAATACCTAACACTCTATCCTCTATAGATATAGATAGATATCCATTGCCCCTATAGCCCCAGTCCTATGGCTAATGTCTCTTGCCACTTTAGACAATACCCCCAGTCCTATAAATTAAGCTTTTGGCAACTGATTGACGGTTTTCACAGAGTAAATGGTCTCACACATTTTACAGGTATACATTAGATTTTCTCTTAAAGCCAGAGAAAAGTAAAGGGGGTTGCCTTCTGATGTGACTGAGGGGGGACCAAGTCATCTAAATTCATAAGCTGTTCGGTCAGATGCCATCTCCAAATGACCAGCCAGGGATGTCCTCTGGACGAATGAATTCAACCTTGAATCACAACATGAGGATTTTCATTATACTCAACTGAGGAGAGGCAGAATAGATCAGAACTCTCTTTACAGTGTCCTCTGCTTCCATATTAAACACACACACACACACACACACCATATTCCAGATCAATATCACTCCGATTAAACCAGGATCTATTGCACATTAAATTGTAATGGACTATTTAGCGTTGCATTCTGATAGCGTGCTTAAAAAGTCATTTATAAAAGCTGATGGAATGAACATATGGGCATTACAATAACTTGATATGTAAGACAGAACACTCATTCAATAGATCATTCATAGCCGGCCAATATCTACTGAGCTCTTGAAATAATTAAAAAAAAGGTTAAATTAAGTAAATTTAAAAAATTATTCATGTCTTAAAACATGAACACAACTCTGTGCTGTCCTGACGATGCACAGCTGGAGTAGCTTTTTGTTGGAAGAGACACAAAGTCAAGGTTTGATTAGTTGGCTATGTCTGTTAGCCACCTGGCTCAAAAACTAGACACAGTGAGAGGTGTTCTGTCACAGGGGCTTTTTTTCTTACTTTCTTTTTTTTTTTTTTTTTTTTTTTTTTTTTTTTGCTTGATCAGACATGACAAGTCCCTCTCTGCCAAAAACCTCTTTTTGGCTTCTTTTTTTTTTTTTTATTTCAGTTTCTTAAAGGTTTTTTGCGATTCGTGTGGTGGTTGGTTTACAACCAAATTAAATGACAGCAGTTTGCCTGGGCCTCAGAGATCTTTGCATCTTTGCACGGTGAATAACCTTCAGTTAAAGATTGTATTTCAGATGTTCCTGTGTACCATTTTTTTCAGGGACAGTATTGATGTCTCAGACTTTTTTGGGGAGAGACTTTTTTTTTTGTCTAAAAAGTCTGTGATTATTATTCTGAAGTAAGCCTGCTGTTTTAGAGACCATAAATTGTAGACATGAGAGATAATTACCACAAAATTAAAAATGCAGGCTCTAAGTCTCAGGGACACCGGGGGACATTTGTCATTAACATACTGAATTGCCACCCTCATTTCCTATGTGTTTGTGTGTGTGTGTGTGTGTGTGTTTGTGATTTGTGGTTCGACACATGAAATCAATATTTTTCTGTCTTTCTTTCACCTTTGGTAAGGGAACAGGGCAGATATCAATAAATCCATTTGTTTACTTCACTGAGCTGAAAAAATTGCTGGCAATATCTGTTATATAATACTGTGAAGGAACATTGTCTTAATCATTATTTTCTCCTGGTCTGGTTGTATGGGTGGTGTGTAAGGCCATCTTGTTTGTTGTTTGATAAACAAACTGAATGATGAGAAATGTGTGACGTGTGTTCTTCACTTATACTGGAGAAGGTGAAATCTTTGTTTATGACATAAAAGATAGAGCAAAGGACAATGGTATTCTAAGCCATCTCTCTCTCTCTCTCTCTCTCTCTCTTCCTGTGTGTAAATTATGAAGAAGCTGCTGGTTGTCTGACAGGTATCCCTGTATGACTCTTCGCTGTGATTTTAAAGGTGTTAATTAAAATCTGGGTTTCAGGATGCTCCGGATTTGTTAGATCTCTAGACACGTATCATTCATGATTTAGCCTTTTCTCTTCTCTTTGCATGGCACGTAATAGGATTAACAGTAGGGAGAGATGTAAAAAAGGTCAAGTTCTTTTAGCATGACCCCATAATGTAACATGAGTCTTTTGTGAGGGCTGTAAAATGACCCTTTTAGATGGCTGTTATGACTCCTTAGTGCATGTAGTGATTGGTCCTTTAGAACGGGTGCTGTCCACGGTTCTGCAGTTGTTCCAGTCTCATTAACCCATTAAGACCCAAGCCATGTTTTAACCCATTAAAAGACCTTTAGCTCGTGATGCAATCTCATACAGATCAAGTTCTGCCTGTGCCATAATTTGATATCAGAGAGACGGTGGCTGCCGTGATCTCAGTACTTAAAACATGGCTTGGGTTTTAATGAGTTAAAACATGGCCTGACATATTTCTGGAAGTCTCTGAGACAGTTGTGCTCAGGAATTCCCAACAGACTGATGTGTTAATTGGTTGCTCATGAAAGCTACCCCGCCAGTGGGGTGTGTGAGTGTGTGTGTGTTTTCGTTTGTTTGTGTTGGGGGAGGCTGGTTGATAGCTGCGGGAATTGTAACCAAGTAATCCAACACCTTTCCTGAAAACCTGATTAAAATGTTATGAACCTGTAATTACTCGGTTATGAGTGGTCTGCTGTGAACGTATAGACACCCTCAGGGCTTTCATGTCCAATCATTCAGTCTAGTTCAGTACTCTTTGATTTCAACCGACTCATGACTTATGAGTCATGGCTCAACTGACTCAACGGATTCCCCGTAATTCAGTTGTCCCCAGGTAATTATCATTTTTAGACATCAAAGACATGTATTTAAGTCATCCAAGTTTATTGAAATATGATCTACATTTGCAACATTTAACAGACACTAACACTATGTGTGTATGTGCGTACGTGCGTGTGTGTGTGTGTGTGTGTGTGTGTGTGTGTTGTGCATGAGTGTGTACGTGTCTGTGTGTACGTGTCTGTATCTGTGTCTGTGTGTTCTAAGCAAAGCTTCATTGAAATGGACACGGTGATGACATGAAAGGGACCAAATCTCTTTGGAATAGCTCTCAAGCTGTCATGCACTGAGAGGAAGGCTGTCGCTGATGAATATTTCATGTGTTCTGGCTGTCTAATCCAGTGACTCATTTGTTGTGAGTGAGTGGTTATTAATGTGTATTAGTGACTGTTTACTGTCTTCCCCACATTAAGCATTCAGATCAGCTCTGTCTCCATAGACTCCCAGCAGAGCCAGTAATGAACCCTTAAGAAAAGCCCCAGAGAGTGACAGACAGCAGAACACGACAGCTAATATAGAACCAGTTATACGGCTGAGTTTGTTTAAAATGTACGGATGATAAATTTACGGGTCGCTGAAAAGTTGTTCACGTCTTAACTATGAATACGTGTCAAAAATACAAATACTGGTCTTTGTTTCATCTGAAGTGAGACTGATAGTTTGATTTCAGTGGTGGAATTCTTAATGGACTGAGCTGATACCACTGGGTCAGCAGTATCAGAATGTGTCCAGACACCAGTCAGCAAACACCACCTTGCACATACAATGACATCCAGTTGCTGAGCTGTGACCCAACAAGGGCATCTGTGAGAGAGAGAGAGAGAGAAGAGATGTTTGGGTTTGTGTGCACTGGTGCTCAGTGTAGCACTCTGAACACAAGCTTGTGCTAATGAAGAAGGGAGCCAGGAGGCGGACAGCTCTGACAAGGTGTCACGGTCACATGTTCCCCTCCGTCTTCCCTAATATAAGACACAAATAGACCCCTGGATGCATCCGGATCCAATTTTGTGTCAGAGAGTCGACGACAGCTTCATACTTCAATAGAGCAGGCCACAAAACCAACAAAACTCGGTGCGTGCTCTGGTTCCTGTGACACTGACCTGTCCACTGGAAAAACAGTGTTTTAAAGGGAACTGAAATCAATCAGTAACCAATGGTTCTTCTGTGTTAAGAAATGATTCAGCCCAAAATATCATCTGACAGCTTGTTTATACATGTTTTTCCCCAGCGTTATTCTCTCATATGATAGATTCATCACCACAGAAATGTCATAATTCTCCCATTCTCCTGTGAGAACCATGTTGTGTCACGTTATTGGCAGAATGATGTGCAAAATATCATGATGATCCATTTCTGGTCGCTGTGGTCTGGGTTGTGACACCTTTAGTTCCCATTGTTGAGCTCGTGGCTCTTTGACATGAGTGATCAAATCATCAAAGCTAACACAGTCTTAGCTGCGTCTCTTACGTGTTACTACGTCAGTAAATGTCATAAAGTGTCATTGGGAAGCTACTTTGTGTTGGGATTCAATTAAGGAATCAATTCTACACACTTTTCTTAATTATTTAAATTGTGCTGTGAGAATGACCAGTAATGGGTAACTTCTCAGGTTAGCTTTCTCACAGTATTTCACACAGAGTTCTTAAAACAATGCCTATAGACTTGGTCAAACACTGTGTTACTGGGGAAAACTATGAAGTGATGATATATGCAGGTTGTGTATACGAGCGTGTGTGTGGTTTTTATGCAGAGCACCAACACCAGCTATAGATATACTTTGCCATCTAGTGGCTATTCATGTCATTGTACTATAGATAGACATAAGTATTTGTTTGTGAATAAATTAGTTGGTGTAAAATCATATGCACACACCTATAAAGGTGCTTTCATCTAGCGGACACTTTTATCCAAAGCGACTTCCGAATATACATATATGACATGAAACGTGTTGAAACTACAAAGATAAAACATATAAGTAATGTTTTGGACACAATTTCTTTGATATTGTATTTCTAGGCTTGAGGCCTCTGGTATGATCTCTGTGTGAAGTCTTTTCGAAGAGGAATGCCAGAGACAGCTAAAACGGAGACTGATCAAAGCACTCCACAGTGTGTGACAGTGGGTGTGGATCCACTGGTTTGGCTGGTCCCGCTCCTCAGAGTAAAAAAAAAAACAAAAAAAAAAACAGAACTCAAGCTGAGAACTGACTGACAAACTGTTAGCGGATGAACCTATATTTGCTGTTGTTTGTGTGTACGTGCATGGGTGTATCAGAACAAGAATCATATAATTACACATAATAAATGAATTCATGTCATTATCACCTGACATTCATGTAAATATCAACTGACAGTCACAGATGGGTTTAGTCTTCACAGATGTGCATTTATAAGTAATTTTCAATCATTTGTGAGCTTAAATAGTCTTTCACCAGAGACGCTCTAGGACACTGCAAGTAAACAATGTTTAAATTAATTTCTCATACTCACATACTCGCTTCAAGACTTAAGACACATCTGAGGACAAACTTAACAGCTTTTGAAAGCATTTGGTACGCCCGTCTTTTAAACAAAAGGAAATACCCTAGGGGGAATTTTGTGTATATCTCCTCAATATTAATCCTAACATTGGTTGTTGCACACCCACACACACATTTGAAACAGAAAAAAATGGCTTTATTTATGTTAAAAAAAAAAAAAAAAAGAACAGCCTGTCTGATCAACAGTAGTCCATTAGCACAGCTTCATTCAGTGGATAAAATACAGAGAAGTAAAACCAAATACATTGAGACAGATCAAGTCCAGTAACAGACCTTTCCATGTTTTCATGGCGATACATCAGCCTCGCTACAAAGAGCCGCAAAAAAAGGACACAGAAGTTTAACTAAAGGAGGAAAGTGTACTTGAATTGACCACACCATAATAACATCCATTCTAATATAAATACCTGGAAATGTTACAGATATCCTGTAAGTACTGAAAGGGATTTGATTCTTTGAATATACAGAAACATTTACCCATTAAAAATATATATTAATTTGATCTTCATTTATTATTATCTCAATGGACATATATTACTTTGATGGAAGCATGTCAGTATCCCTCACTTGTTAGGTCATTATACTGACTGTACAAGGAACTAAAATGTTCCATATATACCATTTAAAATTTCTAAGGCACTGTGGCAGAGAACCCGGGGATACACTGTTAAATATTAAATATGCAAAATAACCTTAATATATTTTTTAAACAAAATTATGTCCCATTGATGGTTCACACTCTCAGATGTTTTTTTTTTTTAAGAAAGTGCGTTGAAACATCATGAAACGCTGACTGTAAACCTTAGTTTCTTATTTCATCAGAGACTACCTAGAGGGAGAGTGGGAGAGCTAGAGACAGAGAGAGAGAGTGAGAGCAAGACAGAGAGAGACGGACGAGGAAGGGAGAGAGAGAGAGAGAGAGAGAGAGAGAGAGGGAGAGAGGGGGAGAAAGGGGAATGGAGGCAAGAAAGAGGATGCAATTATCATTCCATACTTAAGGTTTTAAGGTTTATGGCACGTCCAGCCAAGTAACCACTCACTAATCACATATCTCAGGAGATTCCTTTACGCTCTGTGCAGCTTCTGAAGCAAAAGAAAAAAAAACTAATCAACCATGATATCTTTCCCCGCTAATGACTCAGCAGCTGGTCGAGTTGAGGCCAGGACAGTTTGAAGATATCTCTAAAATATGTTCACCAATAAAGTCCACATAGAGTCTGCAGTAAAATTATATATATATATATATATATATAAAAAGCACCAAAGAAAAACATCTGCAAAAATTCAATTGCCCTTCGTTGCATTCCTGATCACAGATGTGTCTGTGAGGCACAGAACTTGGAGCAGAGTTTGAGGGGTTGAAAAGTATGTGTTTTAATAGCTCTGTTCCAGAGAAGCGCTAGATAGGAATGGAGACAATGGTTGGCAGTTCCCCAATAGGTGGTGGGTTGTACTTTTCCAATCGCATAAGCCGCCTGAGGATGTCATCACGATCTCTGGGCCAACTGAATACGTGAGTGTTCTGTAGCCATGTGGGTACATGACACTGACAGAGAGAAAGAGAAACCGAAAAAGAGAGAAGAGAGAGAGGGAGAGGGAGAGAGAGAGAGAGAGAATGAGAGAGAGAGGGAATTTCGGAGTGTTAGCTAGCAGGTTTTTAAAAAGTTCCACACGTGCAATTCTACAATAGAGATAAATAAAATCGCACATCCAAATTTATTAACAAAATTTTTTTAACCGCAAGCAATAACCATACTTAATTTTTCAGTCAACGGTGTTAATTTATAGTAGTTTGTGACCCATTATTTCAATCTATCCATTTGGAAATTTATACAGTAAAACTACTACTACTTATAATAATAATAATAATAATAATAATAGTAATAATAATAATAATAATAATAATAATAATAATAATAATAATAATAATAATAATAATAATAATGTATACCTTCTTAGCTCCTGGGAATAAGATAGGGATGAATCGGAAATTCCTGCATCCATTCTGGATAAATTCACTCTGGAGCTGAAAGGTAAACACATAACAGCAAACGGTCAGGAGGCTGAAAGAGGTTATGCATACATTTTGAGCTTAAAGATCTTGATGGAAAGGTCACCTGTTTGTGTATGTACACTGTGTTGAGGGTTTCATCGTTCTGCGTGAAGGAGGAGGCGTTGGTCACGGTCTCGTAGTATTTGGGACTGATCACGATGATGATCAAGTAGTCTTTCTACCGTCATAAGGGGCATTTTATAAAGATATTAGTAAGTACAGTCTGTCATAATTCAATTGGACCACAACAGCGATGTAATAGCTAAAGAGGCAAGAAGCCAAAAAAAAGAATTCGCCAAAAATGTCAACAAAAGAGTTAACGTACATGAAGAATTCTAATATCCACGATGAAGTCATTTTTCTACGAACAACAAGTCAGCATCGTGGAATCAAGAAAAACGGTGTCCAGAAAAGAGAGACCGATATTTAACAACATCGTGAGTTTGTCTGGACCTTAAAACTCCTCTACTTAATCCTCCCAAAGCAAGAAAAACACCTGAGTCACAAGAAAACAAGTCTTTTTTTAACTTAACCGACGAATGATGATAAGATGGGTAGCCTGCGGGATTGGAAAACGATGCCTTGAGCCAAAAGGTGTTTACCTCGTTGATGTATCGTTCCATGAAATCAATCTTGTTTATGCTTCTGAACTGCTGTTCGAACATGTCAATCTGCAAACAGAGATGGGGACAGAGTACAAAGAGCAGGATTTTTTGTTTTTTTGATCTAGCCAATCTGAAAGTGGTTACACTGTGGAAACTGAGACCAGAGGACCTTTTTTTTTTTTTTCTTCTTAAAAAACATCAGTTTGTCCTTACATGAGTGTAGAAGCCATTGTGTCTCAGCAGAGCAACAAAGTTGATGACTTCTTTGACGTGTTTGTCATCATCTGCCTCATAGGTAACAAATACCTTCCCTGAAATCATGAACAGTTCGCATTAAGATTGGTACATTCCGGTCTCGTACTGCTTGGCTGGTTCCGTGAAATTATGACTGGTGCTTTCCATTCTAAAGCGTCTGGCCTAGTCCACTGTAGAAAGTTTAATTGAGCCCATTCTACAATGACAGTTTTAATCCATTTTGGAGTGGCTGACATATTCCTTGTTTGGCTTATTCAACTTAAAAATACTTAGTGTATTCTATTCTAGTTTGGTCTACTCTAGAATACATTATATTGTGGAGTGTCTTATGGTTGGTAAATTCCTCTGGAGTGATTCAAAGTTTGGGATAAACTTACTCTGCTCCAGTGAGAGGGGGGCAGTGTTTGGGGTGCTCTTGGGTCCTGGATGAGGAGGGTTGTGCTCACTGTGAAGAGAAGGAATTAAAAATGTGAGATATTCATGGCTACACAAACAGAGTCAGCTCCATTAATGAAAACAAGGCTAAATCCACTTCTTCTAATCCTTTCAAACAAAGAGTGAACGAAGCCAGACATGAAACACACCTTGGAGAAAACTCTGTATTAGGATATCTGCTGTTTTCTGGACCTGATAAAACAGGAAAAGACAGAAAAAAAAGTGAAGGGATAAAAATATGCTAAAAATTCTACTAAAGACAGTTCTTGCCTGAAGGAAGAGCAGAGGAAAGCATGTTAAGCCCTTTATTTTTTTACTCAGGCTTGTCAGACAGGGCATTATAATACACTGCAGTTTGCTATATCTTTACGGCTCCTTATGGCTCCTTTACAGTACCATAATGACACTACTGCAGTTGAAAAACGACCCTGGATTTATAAAAAGTTGATAGAATTTCTAGAAAAAAGCACTCACGATACGGTCGATGAGGCACGGGATAACCTGGTGTCTGATGGTGCCAGGACCCAACTCTGTGTACGTCCACAGGGCATGGGCAGAAGTATGGCAGTGGGTAAAAGTTGTGTACAGGTGGTGTTGTTGCAGGAACAGAATGTAGGGACTGGGGTCGCTCGAGGCTGGGAGTCCCCATGCTGAGAGACTCATTGTGAGAGAAACAGGCCTCACCTGTGTAACTAGAACATTCCCCAGACAACAGACAGGAGGGCAAGCTTCCACTTGCCAAACTTGGATAGAGCCAGTCCTCTTTGTGGGAGTTTAGGCCACTCAGATACATATTGGCCTGGCTGGGAAAGGGCGTTGGTGGGCTATATCCCGCAGGAAGTCCCAAGGGAGGCTGGTAGGGTCTGTAGCTGGGTTGGCTGTGGCTCATAAAGCTACTGCAGCAGAAATCCGTAAATCCAGCAGGTCCACTCATCGCGAGTTCATTCATTGGACTATGATGGTCAGGTAGGAGATTTGACGCTTGGGGGCTGACCGGAGGGCAGGGCGGGGAGCAATCGGAGGGAGCATCTTCAGAATTGTTTTTGCTCATGGTCTTAATGAGGGATTCTGATTGGACACTGCAGCTGCCAAACTGGGAGAAGTAATGGGGAGGAGAATCAAAAAAATCAAAAACATATTACTTGATCACGACACTGCAGTTCCTCACACTAAGTTTTGTTTGCTTGAACCCTCAGAAAACACCTGCAATCTAGTGATGAGTCAGTCACGAACGAGTCTACGATGGGCACGATGGGATCCGACTCCCATCTGACAGATGATTTCTTTTTTTTTTTCTTCTTCTTCTTTTGTTACTTAATACAAGACAGAATAATAGGATGATCTTTTCGCCACACTGCTCGGCCACGGACACCCCATGCACTGACTGAATGTTGTGTTGATGTGCGTGCCATCATGTGATTATTTGTTATACGGATATGGCACACAGTGTTCCGACCTGAGTGTGACTGGGATGGTTTGTGGGTTTTTTTTTTTTTGTTTTGTTTTGGTTTTTTTAGATACTTTATTAATCTCAGTGGAACATTCAGCCTCTGCATTTAACCCAGTAGTGAACACACACACGCACGCACGCACACACACACACACACACATACCAGTAGTGAACAATGAGCACACACAAACGCACTTGGAGGTAGTGAGCACGCACACCCGGAGCAGTGGGCAGCCACACAGCCCGGGGAGCGGTTGGGGGTTAGGTGCCTTGCTCAAGGGCACTTCAGTTGTGGACACTGAGGGAGGGGAAAGCGCTGTTTGTGCACTACCCCCGCCCGCATTTTTCCTGCCGGTCCGGGGAATTGAGCCGAGGACCTTCCGGTCCCAAGCCTGCTTCTCTAGCCTTTAGGCCACCGCTGCCTAAAGGCTAATTTATTATTTATTTTATTATTTTATTTTATTTAATGTAGACATCACAGTAGCATTAGAATTGTAACAAACATTTATGCCCAAGGACCAGATGCACAGTGTTTACAAACGCTAATTTACAATGTTCACGTTCAATTCACGTGTGAAATAGCATTTGATGTTTTTATATTGATGTTTTTATACCAAACATAATGGTATTCTGGAATGATAAGGTTTATTATAATCACATTGAATAATGTACGTGCACACATACCAATCATAGGTCAAAACATTGCTAAATTTGGCTTAATTATAAAAGCCAGAAGTGATACTACTTGAAGAGCCATGTGGGAGCCAAAAGCGCTGGCTCTTATTGCTGAGCTGAGCCAAATGATCCAGGTCACCAGAAAGAGAAGGAATTCCCATCACTTCTGCAATCAGTGAGTGACCGCGTTTAGAAGAACAGAAAAAAATCTTCCATATTTTGTAGCATATCAACTCACAGGGAATGATCCAGGGAATTATAGTAATAAAACTTGTTTCTCACACTGCTGAGCGGCCGACAAATCTGAAGGATATCCCAAATGTTTAAAATGACTGCGTTTATGAAGCGTGAGGTCACCAGAAGCAGATCATGGGAGCGTAACTGGTCAGGGCGAAGGGTAAGACACTACGTAAAGTCACACGGTCTCATTCGCTGCGTGTCAAGCCTACGTTTGTAATCCAAGCCTACGTTTGGAATTTTCTCCTTAGCTACATTCTCTCTGCTTTGATAACAGGGCAAGTGCGTCCTCGACGTTCGTCGTGTTAGCTCGAGACAATATTGTTTAAAAACGGCGTGAATTCGAGCTTGATTAAAAAATGGCAACACGTAGGCCTACCCTGACAGCTCACTAAATTGTGTTGGGTTCATACATGATTGTACGCACACAAGGATCAAGGGGAAACTCTGAAAACAGATACAAAATTTGAAAGAAATCCGACAAATTATTGTGCGCACATAGGATTTTGTGCATACGTTGGATAATACAATTTCAAGCCCCTCAAGTACACAGCATGTTCTCTGAGGCGTCTATGTTAACCTTCCATAACCTTCCATTGCACAACTAACTGAAATTTGGTGAGAGGCTGTCACGTAATTCAAAATGTCAGCACACAGTCTAACAGCATGTTTGCCCCTTATTTCACCGCATTCAATTGGGAGCCGGACTAACGCTCACCTGTTTAAGGGCAGTTGTTTAAATTTTTAACAACATAAAAAAAATCCAATAGAAAAGGAGTGATATATTATGCTGTGGCCACTCTTACCACCCTGACTCCGGATACGGAGACTTTGTCTTCGCGCTTCTGTCAATAGGTTAAAATGAGCACAGAAGTGATGACCTAAATTTACACACAAGATGGAAGTGACAGACTTAAAACTCGTGATCAGACATGCAGATGTTGAAATGCACTTGTGTGGCCACGGCAGCCCTCCGTTTTGAACGCATGGCAGACAAACACAATTCTGAAGATAGCTTTTTATTGTCCTTTCTCATATCAAACGAAAACAGCCTGGGAAGCGACTTTACGAGCTTATATCGTAGCCTACTCAAATATTCGGCTAAAGAATGAGAAAATACATCCTTTCTATAACCGGTTACGGGAAATTTGATTTATGCTCTTCTGTGCTTTCGGGATCAACTTAATAATGAATTTAATCACGAACGTTACTGGGGATAAGCGGGTGTTAAATTTAAACCCGGGGAAGGACAAACGGTTCGTGTGTGACATCTCGGTCAAATAAAGCCAGTTAGAGGTCACGACAAGCATCCTGCAACTTAAGACTGCCTACTAGAAAAGTCAGTAAAATGCGTACTTACCTCATGTTTGATTAAAATTATTTCGATCCGATACGGCGTTTGTCAAAAGACTCGCACATATCTTAATTTTAGCGTGTGCTGCGAGAAAAGGAGATCTATATGGTAAGGCTTACAGTCCAACCCTGCGCCTTCCTACTTTGTTAATTGCGTAACTTCGCAGTTTCACTAGAACGAAAGTTGACTATGCCCTTCCCGACCAGCTTTTCATCAGCTACTTGCCTTTTCAAATACACATTTGTCTCGTTATTTCGAATGTAATGTTCGGGGAAACAACTCTTTTAAGATTTACAGCCAATCCGACTATGATATAACCTACTTGCATCACAGTAAGTGCTCTAGACAAACCCAGACTATTAAAGATAACTTATGAGCATCAAATAAGTGGTTGGAACTAACACAAATGAAAAATAAATGCGTCTATCACTTCCTTATAGTTAACTAGCTGATACTTGTCCTTCTTCATTCTGATTAAAAAAAAACAAACAAACAAACTCCAGCCTAAGACATTCATAAATCTTCTTTGCTGATCCAAATCTTCAAGCTTTAACTAGAGACGGAGAACTGGGAAAAACAGACAAGTAGAGACACAGACGTTGAGTACTGAAGTAGTCCAAACTCAGCAAGAGTGTTTAAAACCATGGCACCTGTTTCCACAATGCCGTCTAAAAATGATGCAATCATGTCAAAATCATAATTAGATCTTTTAGTTAGTTGGGGGGTTTTTTTCGGAACGAAGCATAATCACAAACCGTGTGATACATTCAATGGGAACACTGTAAGTACACTGTCGCAGCTGTATGTAGAGTACATCAACACAGGAAACTGTACAAAAAGGTACGTGGCAAAACCTGTAATGTAAATGTGAAAAACCACAGGTACATAACCCGGCAGCAAACATACACAGGCTTAGCACATACAGTCATCGTCACGACATGTTTCATCCTTTTGATTTTTTAATGGTCAGGTTAAAACACACAAAACGCGAGATCCCCCTTTTTTCCACGATAGCGGTTGTGTTTTACAAAATAATCTTCTTTGGGTTTCAAACGTAGCTGTCATAGAAATGCAGGCAGTCATGAATGAGCCAAGTCTTTCAGTTGAAATAATATATATCCACCACACCAGCATGTATGTCTAGGGTGTAAACCGTGGCGTAGGGTTTATTCTGATTACTCATTAAGCTGATGATTAAAGAAGACTCGTCATCAGTCAAGAGACTTTTCTAGTGAGGAGTAAGAAAGACTTGTGTGTTATCGAAGAGAATGCATGGGCTGGACGTGCTAGCACAGAGGGTCACTTGAAATGATGCAAAAATCTGGAGGTCTTGACTCTTCTTTGTTTAGAGAAGCATGACTCTAGCCATTGCTTCTGAACAGGGAGAGCATTGGGATACTGCTTCACCAAGTCCTGCAGCTCCTGTAAGGTAAACGTAAACACACACACACACACACACACACACACACACACACACACACCATATCTGAATACCAACACATTCAGTGTACACACTTCCTACATTTCAAAATTTATGTCTCACTGGCTATTCTACACACCTCCATAACTCCACAAATATTTTACAAATACACACACACTCACTTTAAAATACTACTTATACTTATGAATCTAAACACACACATACACAGACAATATGCATACTGGCACATTCTCTCACACACATACACACACACTTCTCTTTTTCACAGTGCAGAAGGGTGAAAAGTAATAGAGGGAAGTGACAAGCAGTCAGCACCTGTGAGTGAACCGGGCTGTCCACCTCCGCCACAACGTGAGTTACACGTGAGCTCATTATGTCCTCTTCATCACCATCATAGGTGCATGTCCGTTAAGGGAAATTTTTCTTATTAGCTGTAGGCA
Organism: Chanos chanos; assembly: GCF_902362185.1. Lineage (NCBI taxonomy): Eukaryota > Metazoa > Chordata > Actinopteri > Gonorynchiformes > Chanidae > Chanos > Chanos chanos. The sequence continues at coordinate 14,250,397 of NC_044508.1, read as the reverse complement.
TCTCACAGCTGCATCACAAACGTTCTCACACAACAAATGGACACAGTGTCACAGAGGTAATATGGGAACAGTCAAAGGACAATAAAAGACGGATTCAAACAAATCCCTATGGTGCCCTGCTATTTAATCAGAATGTTATGCAATGCAAAAAGAGTGCTGTAAAGAGTGTGTACTTTTAGATAATGTTACAAGTTAGTTACCTAAAGGTTTTAATTGTTTTTTTAAAGCAAACTAAAAATAACATACTAAAGATGAAGTTACTATGATTGTAGTTTTAACTACACACTGGTTCAAAAAAGTGACTCAAATGGTATTGTAGTTGGAAACTGTGTCTGGCACGGATGTTGTAAAAGGATATGTGATGAGGTAGCGTGACAGCTTCTTGCGTTCTGAGGCAGTGACATTGTAAAAAAAAACATGCACACCATTCATGAAGTCAGCCAAGGTGTGTGACCTTTCTTCCTCTGATGTGTCCGACGACACCTGTGAATCCTCTCGGCTGGAAGGTCGTGGGGTCAAAGACGACCCCGTGTCTTTATCGGCTGATGTAGATTTTGAAGTGGAAGCGGCTGCTGTCTTTGAAGGTGTTGCTCTAGCTGAATTTGTCGAGGCATGTGGGGTGGTTTTGCTGTAGTAATATCTGACGATAAAGATAAGGAATACTAAAGAAAAAAAAACAAAACACCAAAAAGTTTTCGTTGAAAATTTTCCCACGGAGAGTCTGCCCTCCCATAGGACTTGATTTACATGTTTAAACAAATCAATAAACAGGCACAGTTATTGATTCAGATATGTAGTCAAATGCAGAGCAGTGTAAAAATGGAGTAAAGGGGTGTGTGTGTGTGTGTGAGGTGGGGATACATGGAGGTGGGTACTCCTCTGGAGGCAAGATGTTTCCGGATGAGTCTCTCTGTGCCATACCAGTTAAAACCTTTGGTGGAGTGACCAATACGTGGCAGATGTACGCTTGCTATGAGAGGAGAGATGGAGAGAGAGAGAGAGAGAGAGAGAGAAAAGACTGGATTGCACAACAGGCTGGTTTGCTCAGAGAAAAGGACAGAACTCCAAGTCCCTGCTGGTTATTAAGAAAACCAAAAAGAGAGAGAGAACAATTTCAATTATCAGTCCAAGTTTAGTTCCTTGGAAGGAGTGCCAACAGAATGATCCCACAGCATGTCTGCCATGACGTAGGCTGTGAGGCGTTCATCAAAGATTGTTGATGGACGATTCTGATGGAAGAGATCCAGTGCTGTATCTTTTTAATGGCCAGTTTTAACCAAAATAAATCCAACCATTATGCAAAATCAAAATGATTTAACAGGGAAAAAATTGCCTCTCTCTCCACATTATTTTTTTTGTACTTACTCATCATGATCATTCATGGGCTTGCACAATTGATCATTTTTATGACTTTTTAAATTTGTCCTTCATGTGTTTATAATGATGAGGGTTTACTGAAAATGTGACCTGAGCAGAGGTTAAACCTAGGATAGATACCTTTTCTCTGTTTGGCAGCTCTGAAGATCTTCTTAAGACCCTGATCCAATGCCGGCAGCAAGATTCCTGACAGGCTGTTGTTTTTATCTCGCTGCTGTGCTACTATTAGTGCCAGCTGCACACACAGAGAGAGAGAGAGAGAGAGAGTGAGAGAGAGTGTAGGGGAGTGACAGCTCTGGATTACCAGTACAAACATCTGTCACCAGCAACGCATTCCATTAACCACAAATCTTCCACTGCCCTTTTTGTCACTGGTCATGGATGGATGGATGGATGTATGTGATGGATGGATGGATGGAAAGAGTGCGAAGGAGAGAAAAACCTTTCAGACTTAACTCACGTGATCTCGGCCGCTGAGTCTGGACTGCTTGTCATCGATTGGAAAAAACAGAACTTGTCCCAACTCTAAATCTAAAAAAAAAAAAAAGAAAAAAGAAAAAAGAGAAAGAGGTTTTAAAAATGCCTCAGGTATTCCCTCAGGTATTTTGGAGTGCTGCTGTCTGTGTTAATAACCTCATTGAACCCTTTCAATCATTGTTTCTCAACAAGTCTTAGGGACCGACTATGCTACACATTTTTGTCTAATGTCGGGAACCACTACAATCAGTTCAAGAGCTTCAGTAATCAGCCCTCACCTTGAATCAGATTGTGATTGTGTGTCAACAAAAATGTGTCGTGTCGCTTATAAATCATCAGAACTGGAGTTGTGAACCACTGTTGCAGACAGAGGCCTGAAACCCACTTGTAGAGCCATATTTTTTGGTTCGTCTGTGAGTGTGCTGGTCAGGTGTGCAGAGGAGCTATAAGAGAGCTGAATTACCTTCCATCTTTCCAGCAAGTTCATACTGTTTTCGTGGCTCATCTGACCTGATTTCCAGTGCAGTGAAGAGACCTCCTCTACCCCAGCGACCAGAGTCGTCTGTAGGACACAAACGTATTTAGAGAACGCTTTTTCCGTTGCAGTTAAACAAAATTCTTGTGTGTGCGTGGGTGTGTGGGTACATACCAACACAGTGAACAATGATAACATCCTCTTGATCTGCCTGTGGCATCGTGACATCACCGAGCACGTAGCGAATGTCTCTGGAGCTTATGCTTGTGTCTTCGTCTTCCTCAACGTCAAACTCATCTTCCTCTTCTTCTTCCTCCTCCTCACTCTCCGCAGTAGGCAGAGATAGCGACCTGTACCCACACGATTTCCACCACGCCATCCTTAATTAAAGACAGAAACACAAACATTCATTTGTAATCTGCTGATCAAAAAAAAAAAGGAAAAAAAGTCTACAGATGCTTACAAAGAACTCAGCTGCCAAGTTACGAGATAAGTGTTTTGTAGGTGGTCAGAGGATAGGTCATCGCTGGTAAGGGTAATATTTTATTAATAACTATAGAAGGGGCAGGACTTTTCCTTGGTAGAAAGTGTTTGCTTTCTTACTTTTTTTTGTGCTTCTCCTCTTCCTGTTTCTTCTTCCTCTCTTCCTGTAGTTTGGCCCTCTTAGCAGCAGCTTCCTGTCTCTTCTGACGTCTGAGCTCCAATTCTGCCTCAGTCAGGGGCCTTTTCCTCTTCACTGGGGTTGCCAGGGGCCCAGACAGCAACACCTGGGCCTACACAAGAGCACAAATACACTAGTTGTGCAGCAAGACCCAAAAAGACAGTCAATTAGAACACTATTTTGCTTTTAACTGTTGACCTGGGAACAGAGAGGACGAGTGTGTATTTGTGTCTGTGTGTGTGTGTTTATGTGTCTGTGTGTGTCTTTAGGAGGGGGGAGGGTGGAAGGAAGAAGGGAGAGAGAGAGAGAAACGGAGAGAGATAATGAAAGAGCACAAGCAAACCGAAAGAGAATGAATGGAGGAAGAGTGAGAAAAAACGGAAAGAGAGAGAGAGCCCACACAGAAAAGACGCAACAGACAGAGGTCAGTCGTGTCCTCACCCCTTTGTGGCGGAGAGCTCTGCCCTCTGTCTGAGCAGTGTCTAACTGGACCTGCTGCTCTGCCAGCAGAAGGTCAAAGGTCTTCTGGTCGTCTGCACTGGGGTTCTTCGAGTAGTCCTTCCCCTCAAAGTAGTACATGTGGTCTGGAGGAGCAGAAGGAACAAAGCTAGAGTTTATTGATGTCTGAGAATTGATTTTAAAGGACTTCAGAGAGAGAAGACATCAGAATACATTCCATATAGTATTAAAAGGAATCAGGGGGTTAGATTCACAAAGGTTTCAAAAAGAAGAAACTTCTTCTTAAGTGTTTAATTCCTCTTAACACTAAGAGTAAACGAAAAAGTTAAGAAATTGCCATTCTTAAAATTGTTCACTTTCTTTTTTTTTCTTGTGAGGACAATTAAGAGGACTTTTTTTTTCTTCTTAAATACGATCTTAAAAATGAATCAACGTTTGTCTAAAACTCCTGTAAACATGAGAAGAAGCTGCTAAATAGACATAATGTATGAAGACAAAAATATTTAAAGTAACGTGGACAAACCAAGGTGAGGTAAGAGTCAATCAAAGTTCTCACTATGCCCAGCGTTAGCCGTTTCCTCCTCCTCCTCCTCCTTATCCTCCTCTTCCTCTTCCGGTCTGACGAGCTCTTCATCACTCAGCCACTCTCCGCCCCGACTGGGACCCAGAACCAGCCTCAGATCTATGTCTTGTACAGAGCTCTCCTCTGACTCCAACAGCTTATCCAGCCCAAACTTCACTATCTCACTCAACTATACAGCGAGAGAGGGAGAGAGACAGACAGACAGAGAGACTGTTTGAACGTCATGCTCCCGCATTACTAAACACCTCAGTGTGGGGCCTAGTGAAATGTTTTGTGTGGTATGAAGGTCAGAAGAGACGGACATGTCACTCACACAAAGCATACATAACTGTTTGCCTTACAAAAACCTTCCTTGCAAAATCTTTACCTTCACAGATAGATAGGTGGTCAGTTGATTAATCGGAGGGTCCAGCAGAAAACCGAAAAGTACTCATTGTTCTCTCAGACATGGGTAAAAGGTATTCGTTATCTGAGGCAGGCAAGGCCAAAGGCCCTGTGTGGCTCAGGTGCGTCTTTGGCCGAGAAATCGTTTTCTTTATTCAGAAACATCATGAGTCTCAGTAACATCCTGTGTGCAAGAAGCAGCTCTTCTCCTCTCCTCTGCTCTTTTTCATCTGTACCATCATTGACCCTCAATAAAGAAGACTACTACCAAAAACCACGCTGCGCCTTTTAATTATTTTGCCAACAAACGCAAATGCCCAACATCTCAACAAGAGCTAACATTAAAAGTGCTGTATGCTACATTGTAACTGCAGACAAAGTTAGAAAGAGAGATACACAGAAAAAGGCTTTACTTATATTAACTGAGAGAGAGAGAGGGAGAGAGAGAGAAACTTACCTGCAGGCCAGAGGCAGCAGTTTGGGCTTGCTGTAGTAAAGAGAATCGTCCCTCCTCTATAACTGTCTCAGTGAGACGCAGCTTGGTCGCAGCCCGACCATAAATGATCTCCTCCACTGTATCCCTCCCCAGCAACCGAATCACCTTCACTGCCCTGCAACAACCAGGCACACACAGTTACGAATTGCTTATTGGCTAAAGACCAGATTGTCGTACCGCCTATATAATTGATACCTCGTCTGGCCAATCCGGTGCGCCCGTGCAGCAGCCTGCAGGTCATTCTGAGGGTTAAAGTCACTGTCCATAAATATGACCGTATCCGCAGCGGTCAAATTCATGCCAACTCCACCTGGATAACATGTACACACATGTCCAAATCAGCCAGATTCATCCAAGAGTGACATGTTTAATTTCTTCTTTCTTTGATGTGTTCGGAGTGGAAGAAAAAAATTGCTGAACCAAATTTTAAAAGATAACCAGGATGTAACTTTTTTTTTTTTATCTTTGTTTGTTCCTTGCAAGTCCTACTGTACACTTTTTAAGAGTCAGTCCAAGACTGTTGTTTTCTATTTGGTTAATCTACATCGAAAAAGTCCCTTTTAACCATAAGCATATAGACTTGTTGAAATTTGTCCAAAAAAAAAAAAAAAAAGACAAAAAAAAAACACTTCAGAATGTGATGAACGCAGAATATTGAACATAGTCGCTAGCTGTGTCTGAAATGGCATACTACATACTACTCGCATACTAATTATGACGTAAAAGTAGTAAGTAGTATGCAGTACGTGAAAAATAAAAATTTTGCAGTACACGACAGTTACCCGGATGATGTACTACATTGGCGAAAATTTCTAGTATACATCCCGAGCTCACTTCGCTGACTACTGCATCCCATGAAGCAACGCGGTGATTTCCAACTGTCAAAAAATTTTAAAAACATGGCGGACAGCGACAGAACCAACTTCAACTGCAGCTGCAGTTCCGAAGATAAATGTATCAGTTGCATATTTTGGTGTAATAAATCTTCATACGCTTTCTTATACGGCTACTTTTGATACATATTTGTGGTTGTCGTGTGTTGTTCGATTTTAACAGAACAGATAGCCCAACCGATAGCAAACGTGTAGTACACTACACGAAAGTTGTCATAATTGCGTACCATACTGTATACTAGTGTGTGGAGTAGTGCGCAGTATGCAGTGTATACTAGGCTAGTATGTAGTATGTAGTACGGTAGTATGCCATTTCGGACACAGCCTCTGTTTTTGCATTATTACCAAGGAATGCTGTACCCCTGTCTTCTTTTGACAGATAGTCACTCAGAAACACATGACATTCAAATGTCAGTGTTTAATTATGTAGAATTATGTTATGTGTTGAAGGCATGGTGTCAGCCTGAAGACTTGTCAAATGAGTTGGGGAACTTTTTTAACCTTTTCATTAATTCCATTTGGATGAATTCTATTTTGTCTCAGAAATAATTGCAATTAACAATATAATTGTCTCTTTCGGTCAAATTCAAAAATATTGATTTATTTATTATTTCTCGAACAAATTAAAGTTTTGAATGAATCCCAGGATTCATCTTTTGGTTATTTCACCGTTATGTGACCCAGATAATGTAATAACACAAATGCACAGCCTACGAAGTAAACCATGTCTCCCTATTATAATAAAACATTTGTATTTTTTGCTTGACAGTAGCCTGACAGTCAAGTCAGAAATCCTTCTACACTGCTACAGCAGAGTCCAACCCCCTGGACAGGAAAGCTCTTAACAGATTGATCCGGGACGCCGAACGCATCACCAGGACAACATTGCCCCGCCTCCTGGACATCTACACCAGGCAGTGCAGGTCCTGGGCCAATAAGATCATCACAGACATTCACCATGTTAACCACAATCTGTTTCAGTGGCTGCCCTCTGACAAGCATCTCCGCTCCACCCTGGCCAGGACTGAGAGGCTAAGGAGGAGCTTCCTCCCCCGGGGCCATACGGACCATAAACACTCATAAAACTACATAACACACATCCTACACATATTCTGCACCTTTTTGCACATTGCATTTTTGCAATACTTTACAACTGTTCGCACACCTGCACTGTTCTGTTTACAACTTTACAACTGTTCACACACCTGCACTGTTTTGTTTACAACTTTACAACTGTTCACACACCTTCACTGTTCTGTTTACAACTTTACAGCTGTTCACACACACTTTTGCACTTTGAATCTTTTGTAGCACCTTCATTGCAACTGTCTATACTGCAACGCAACTGATCATACACTTACAACTGTTCACCTCCCTCTACATTGCTTATATTATTACCTTTGTTTTCTATTTATATTATTTTTATATTGTTTCCCGTTACCTCCTGTATGTACTTTTTATCTATTTCTCGTTTTCTTTTTCTTTTCTTTATCTAGATTTATACTGATATTTCGATTTTTAGTACAGTTACCGGAGTTACTGCAATTAATTTCACTGCTGGCGTACTTGTACAATCATGCACGTGACAAATAAATCTCTTGAATCTAATCCATCTATCCCTCTACTCCCCAAATGAACGATCGTCCAGTCGTAGTTAAGCTGAACTCAGTTGGGCTTGCAGACTCCCCACATTTTGACATGACCAATGGGACAGTGTCAAGCGATTTTTCTTACCACCACTACATGAAAACTCCAGTGAAAACCAAGCGTGTACCAGTTTAATGTTATGCGCATTTCTCAAAGCTACATCACCGCTTCTCACGAAACTTCTGCTTCTGTTTGGATTTTTAAAATAGAAATAAAACACAATAAAATAAAATGAAAATCTGTTTTGATGTTTAATTATCGAAAGCTTGACTTCGCAACTGTTGTGGCCTTCACTTGCTATCGGGAATATCCTAATTACGAGTTCCGGGCACATGAATGGTCAAACGAAGTCGTAAAGTGTAAGTACTCGATCCGTCCCGGCTGCATGATCCGTTCTGCACATGCGCGCGCGTGCGCGAAGGTCAACTAACCCTATCCTTAACCCCAACAATCAGCGCACGCGTGTGCAGAAAGGATCGTGCTTCCGGGGACGGATCGGGCACTTACAGCGTAATTAATAGTGGGGAAACTCGAATTTTTCTGCGATAGCCGAGTTGTTCCATAGAGAGGGCGATGGCACTAACAAACATGGCGCAAGGCAAGGCATCAATAGATGGCAAAAATTAATTTATTTAATACTGTTGTGTTGTACGTTAAGTGTGTGTGTGTATAACAATGCTTCAACAAAGTTCGTTTCATGAACAGAAAGTTAGATTGAGGTGATTTCTGAACCTCCATTCGCGGGTTTTTTTTTTAAATAAATGAATGTAATTAATTAGTCGCGCTAATTTTATCCTGAAGCCTAAATGCTACACCTGATGCGGATCGTCTCTTCTTCAATCTGTCTCTGTCGCCCAAGAGAGCCTTTATTCCGTTTTATTTTCACATCAGCGATAAAAAACAATGTTTTTGACAGGTCGTCCATTTTTTAAAGCTGCCTCCATATTTGTGCTTGATTTCTAGCAAAGAATGCGTTTTAAATCGTAATTACGGTTTCCGAACTCGGAACTTGATGATAGGACGAGTACATGAAGACAGCATTTAAATCAATATGGGCGGGGCGTCCTCTTATAGGATAGCTACTGTTCTGTCGCTCTATACTACGAGAAGCCGTTTAGGCCAAAATTGAATATTTCACTCGCACATACATATATACTTCACTCGCACATACATATATACTTCCAAAATTGAATATTTCACTCGCACATACATACATACTTCACTCGCACATACATATATACTTCACTCGCACATACATATATACTTTAACCGGAAGTTGCTACCACAACGTGGCGCCAATAAACAGGATAAAAGGAGTTGAGACACAGGTGGGACCAAAATGCATTATGGCGGTCAATAATGCAGCCCACGCTGAAGCTGTCTCTTTGCTCCAGAATCTGCTTACATCTCCTTCTGTGATCAATGACATTGTAACAGCTGTGAAGAACAATAGCAGCCAAGTATCAAGCGTTATTTATCCTATTTGAAGTATGTATGTATGTGCGAGTGAAGTATGTATGTATGTGCAAGTGGAGTATTCAATTTTGGCCTAAATGGCTTCCCATACCATAGGGTACACGCTGGCATTGGAAACGTGTTTGACGGTTGCAAACAAAAGTGTGATCATGCTTTGATCCATTTCATTAGAAAATGCTTTTACCGCAGTTTAACAAAGAAACAGCAATTACGTCCACCAGTTACGGTAAGACAGTTAAATAATTGTAACAGGCCAAGACATGTGATGAAAAACAGCTGCAGTAATACAGCTAATTATGCTACAATCTTTGTGTGTGTGTGTGTGTGTGTGTGTGTGTGTGCGCGCGCGCGTATAGAGGTGCAATAACTGACACACACACCTGCATAGCATTTATGACACACCTTATCTAATAACATTAATGCTCCAAATATCTCTTTTTAAACATTTTGTGCCCCTAATTCTGCACTCTTTTCCTCTTCACTCACACTCCATTTCTCTTTATATGATTTTGGTGCTTATTCTTCGGTTTAGAGACAGTAAACCCACCAGCCTTTGTGCTCAGGAGGAAGATGAAGATGTCACTGGTGCTGAAATTTTTGATGGCCAAGTTACGCTCCTCACCCCTCACAGAGCCATCAAGGCGCTCATAGCTATAACCTACAGAGGAGATACAGACAGGAACAAGAAATCAGAACAGGAAGTGCTTTCTCTCTCTCTCTCTCTCACTCACACACACACACACACACAGATTGTAAATTATGAGAGATTCACACAAACACAGGATATGAGGCCAAAAACCACAGACATTAGCTCTGCAGAATGAAAATGTAGTTTGAAAAACAAACAGAAACAGCTGAGCTCCACTGATCTCTTATCGCTATAAATCACATTCTTATTCTGAGAACTTTTATCAGCAATTAATTTATGAAAAAAAAAAAATTCCCATCATACGAAGTAAACCACATGAAAGCAGAGGCATAGAAAAGCTACTTAAGGAGGAAGCTGAGGAAAAGAAGGAGTAGAGAAGATGACAACAACACTCTCTGGCACTGCAACAGGGCAGTAAAAGAGAGAATTAAAGAGTTTTTCAGAATATTACCATCTCAGCAACAAGATCACATGAAAAAAACACACTAAGGACCCTATAGTTAATATCACTACTTTATAATTGTTTATATAATTGTTTACAAATAAAAAAAGAGAAAGAAAAAAAGGCAACTACTGAACTGGGTGTAATGAAGCCTTGAGCAGAAATACTTGAAATGTAATATGTATATTATCATTCTTAGCACTAGAGTATAATTTCAAAATGGGTCAGTAAATACAGTTATCGACTTCATCTCCCCAGAAAAATGCATTTACTGTTCTGAGCACTTAGGCACAATGGGTGTGACTATGAATGAGGTATGGATACAGTGTCCCTCCAGAATTACTGACACCTTTGGTAATGATAAGTAAAACAAGCCATGAAAAAAATGTCTTTTTGGTCTTCATCTTACACTGAAAATCAAGCCTTCTAACAGAGGGTAAACTGTTTAAAGAGGAGAAATCCCAATCTTTTTGTCAAAAAAACATTTTTACCTAAGCATTGGCACCCCTCAAAATTCTTACAAACCCTAATTGATGTACGTTTCAATTCATATTTTACTTTTTAAGATAATCTGGGTCTTTGGGAATTCCTACGTGGTCACGACTGCCTGTTTCACTGGGGTATAAAATATGGGCTAATATTTGTGATAAATATGGTGACATAATGGCCAGACTTCCTCAGATGTTCATCAAGGTGGGAAAGGTCAGAAAACACAACAATAACATGAAACAACTGGATTGTTGAAAAAAGAATTGTTGACTTTCATTTCAGGCAGTGGCTATATAATTATAGTTACATACCTAACAAGACCTGTCGTTGCAAGTGGGACAATAATTAAATAGTTCAAAACAAGTGGAGCCTGAATGAACCTGCCTAGAGGAGGAAGCAGTGTATCTTGACCTGAGACACAATGTGGAAGATGGTTCAAGAGGTAAGGATGTTCGAACAGACAGAGAACTGCAGTAGCCGGTTGCATACTGGAGTCACCATGTCCCAAAACTACAATCATATGCCACTTCCACATTAACAAGCTGTATGGAAGGCTTGTCAGGAAAACGCCTCTGCTGTCAATAGAGCATGAACATACGCACCTGGAGTTTTATGGTCACGTGAAACAAAAATAGAGAGTTTTGGTCACAAACACCAAAGGTGTCTTTGTTGTTTAAGGACAGGCGCTCATGCTAAACAGAACCTGTGAGGATTTTGGCCTGTTTGGATTCCACAGGCCCTGAGAAGCTTGCTCAGGTACATAGCACCATGGACTCGATCATGCACTCGGGAATTTTAAACTAAAATCGGGCTGCCTCTGCCAAGAGGCTAAAATCTGGTCAGGGTTGGATCCTCTAGCAGGACATTGATCCAAAATGTACTTTCAAATGCACACAACAGTGGTTCACTGATCACAAAATCAAGCTTTTCCAATGGCCATGCCTGTCCACTAACCTATAGCCCACTGAAAACCTGTGGGGTAAAAAGAATAAGAGAGTCCACAAGTGAAGACCACAGACTCAGGAGAGATTCTATGTGGAGGACCTGGTCTTGGATTCCTTGTTTTGTGCTCTCCCATCTGGTCAAACATGGTAGGAGAGTACTCAGTGCTGTTAACTTGGAAAAGGAGGGGTTCATAAAGTACTAAACGCAGGGGTGCCAATAAATGTGACAGACATCTCTGTCAGAATAAGATTCACATTGCTGTTGTTATGGTGCCATTTTTATAATATATGTTTTAATAATTATTACAGGTGCCAGACGTGCTACAGGGAACTCTATGTGGGTCTGTGCAACTCTAAGAATGAGAGCGATATGGATGCCTGGTTCTGAGAAACAGACTGTGTGTGTGGTTCTAAGAAAAAGACATTCTGTGTTTGTTTGGTAGTGGTTACAGGAGAAAAAAAATGCTGTGTATCTGTGTGGTCCTCAGATGAAAACAGATCAAGAGCAAAGCTTGGCAGTACCTCTGTACTCAAGGTAATCCTGCAGAATGTCAAGCATCCGAGTCATCTGAGAGAAGAGTAACACGCGATGGCCCCTTTACACAAACATCAAGAGAAAGTTCTCCGATTAAAACCTGAAAAAAAAAAAAACCTGGCCAGAGTTCAGGATTCTGTTCACGTCTGCTGAAAAAGAATTATTCTTTACAACTCACTACACCCTCCACACCCCCTAAAACACTAATTCGCTTCCACAGAATTTCTTTTTCTTTTTTTTTTTTATTTCCTTGGCAGTGCTCTCAAAAAGACCTGTTTACAATACTTATAATGTGTAAAGACAATATGAGTTGACAAGTGGATGAGTAGAGGTGAGATGACTGCAGGCTGTGTGTCTGACTGTTAAACTGTTTTTTTTTTTTTTTTTTTCACTTTTTAGTTTCTATAATATCCACTGACTGACTAATTGTATGACTGACTGACCCGTCTTTCAGATACTCAAGCATATGATCAAGCAGCAAGAGTTTCCCACTGGCCTCTACAAGGTGTTCCCCTATCTCAAACGGCTCAGGCTCCACTCCTGAGTGAGAGACAGAGAGAGAGAGAGAGAGAGAGAGAGAGAGGGGGAGAGAGAGAGAGAGAGAGAGAGGGGGAGAGAGAGGGGGAGAGGGAGAGCGAGAGGGGGAGAGGGTGTGTCTTACTGTCAACATACTTCAAGGAATCAGATTAATAATGACTCAGTTTACCTGCATGTAAATACAAGTTAAATACTACTGAGTTGTTCTTTACCATCAAACAGGTAAGGATGGTTGACACACTTTCTGAGCTGCATGAGTATGTTCAGGAGCCTGGTCTGACTGCCCTGATCATTCCCAAAAGCATCTGAAATCAGACAGACAGAAAGACCATGTAAAGATCCTGTGAACTAATATTCGACTGAGCCCAAGATGGTTTTGCTCCATCAATCTACTATTGCTCTGCATAATTTTTGTCAGGTTTGTTCTTGCTTTTACATAACACCCTTGAATTACGGTAAGCAAAGCCGCTGGATATTTTTCAAATGTAGAAGAGCCAAAAAAATATTACACTAATAAATTCAACAGTTTTTTTTATGTGCATTTATTGGTACCTTTGACAAAAAAAAACAACCAAAAAAAAAAGAAACAGATACAAAAAACAGTGCTTTAACAGTGTTTAAGCAGAACAATATACAATAAACTGTACGGGAAAAAAAATAACTACATCAATTTAACAAAAATCCATGGGAGGAATGAGTTAAACAGAACCTTACCCAGGTCTCTCATGAGTATGGCTTTATAGTATTTCTTCTGTAGAGCTGACATCCCATGATAAACCACCAGTTCTGTCTTTTTTGGAAGCTCGGCTGCAACCTCTGCTTTCACCCGGCGCAGCAGAAAGGGCTGCAGCACCCGGTGAAGCTCCGCAGCTACGCACAACACAACACAACACATACAAGTTAGATGACGCTAAAAAAAAACCCATAGGAGGACACACAGACATCAAGCAAAAAACTAGTCTCATAGTCTCTGTCTGAACCTGAGGTGAAAGCAGGTGAAAGTTAGGGGCTGAATGAGGAAAGAGGACGGAGTGGCCTCACAACACCCTGTCCCCTTTACAGTGTTTCTGTTTGTTTATTCATTGTACTGCTGTACGTGAGAGAGTTAGCATTGTAGTACTGCATTTAGAAGCATAACAGTGTCTTACAACTGTTTTGACATTTTTTTTTGTACCCAATTATTTCGAATGAACCAAATTTCTAAGGCTAGAATCCAAAGTGACTTTCTAAATTCTGACTTAAACATGCGAGAAATTGTCATTTTCCCAATCAAAATGCAAACTCTGCAATCACAAACCTCAGCTCTGACACTGACGTATTTATTTTAAAACCACAGTAGTGACAAGTGATTGTATTTCCATGACAACAATAAATAATGGTCTGTTGCTAAGATAACATTTTGTATGATGAATAAACCATATTTCACAATGTTGTGTTTTGTTCAGTATACACTTTTGGCCCCAAAATGAGCAATTAAGAATTGTGCATTATGATTTTTGCCAACTGGAATTCTGTTCTAAAAAATGTCAAAGACATCATAAAAACTTTATATGTATGTTCACATCCACAACCAAAGTAACATGACCATAATAGTGCATATATGGTCAAACCACATAGTTATGAACATAACATTGATTACAAGCACAGAAGGAAAAAATAACCTGCTAACCTGACCACCAATAACCACTTAACGCATCTGACTTTCATTACAGGTAACTAGACGCAATACTCTCATACCCAGAGCAGACTGTGTCTGCACATTTGCATATGCACAGACAAATTCATCTGTCTGGTGGCCTGGGAACACGCTGGGCTGAATGAAGCTGAGCAGAGAGTAGACTTCCCGTAGATCGTTCTGGATGGGAGTGCCAGTGAGGAGTACACGAAAACCCAACGAGAACTGAGAGAGGAATCAGAGACAAGCATGTTAGAGCAAAGACCAAACCCAGGATGCGCATGCATGCCCACTGCACGCCATCACCCACAACCTCTGATTTGTAAATTTCCAACACTCGTGATGGCTGATCAACATCTTCAAAATTCTTTGAGGGCATGTCTAACAGTATATATGTCACAATATTCTGGCATACTTGTATTTTAATATTATCCTCAGGACATGTTAACTACATCAATCTTACGTGTACACCACATAAGTGAATAATTTCTTTAGTAATTATATAAAGTAAATGTGAGGTAAGAACTAAGAGAAAAGCACATGAAGGGAGGAGAAGCAGAGCTGAGGATGAGTCAAAGAGATGGTCTCAGCACCTCTGACAGGGTCTGATAAAGCAATGAGTTCTGGTTCTTCAGTCGGTGAGCTTCGTCCACAACTAAAATTTTCCATTTCCACCTGCACACAGGAAAACAAAAACTGCTTATGGAGCCTGACTCTTGCCTCATAAAGGAAAGACACAGCATAAGCTTCTCTAAGGGTCAAAAGAAGACAAAAAAAAAAAAAAAAGACGATACCTTCTCAAGAACTTGGCATCTTTGAGGCACATCTATCCAAAAAGAAGAAATAATTTCAAATTTTCCATAATAACATGAATGTATGGACACAAAGAGTGAGTGAGTGAGTGAGTAAGTGAGCGAGTAAGTGAGTGAGTGAGTGAGTAAGTGAGTGAGTAAGTGAGGCATTAGTGAGTGAGAACATATTTCTCTTTATATTTCAGAGCATACGTCATCTCACTGTTTAAACTAGAACTAATCCTAGTGTATCTCATCCAACACAGCTAGTTTCTTAACCTCATATGTGGTAAGCAAAACATGGAAATTCTTGTCTTCCAGAAGATCCCTCTGTAGCTCCGCCCTTCTCTCCTTATCTCCAGAGTAACAGAGTACTGATAGACTGGGACAGATTCTAAAGCCAAACACAATCAGTTTCATGACAATGAACAATCTCATGTTTAGTTCAACAGAACACATTACAAATTAATGTTCTATATCAGAGATGCAAACATATACTTACAAGTCAAATCTCAAAGAAGCAATAGTTTTATCAACTACTTCGAAAAATTCTGTAAGATAATTGTATGGGCAAGCGGGATTTCATAATGTTCCACAGGAGTTCAGAGAATCCTCCTAACAAATCCAAAAAACAAGCCATTTATTCTTGAATGTAGTCAGTCTCCTTAGTTATGTTTACTTATCAGCCTTAGGCATTGGTCATGCTTTGCTGATTGTCTCCCATTCACATTTACCACTAACATTGTACAGTACTGGACCACTCTGCCAAACGTGGATCTAGGTTGCCATCTAGTGTCTAAAACACTTTAGACACATTTGGATGGACAAGTAACATAACTCTGTAATGTGATCTTAGCGATGAAAAACGTTTATAAGCAGGGTTCGAATTACCGGGGGGGGGGGGGGGGGGGGGGGGTGTTTACATACCCCCCTAAATAAGACATGGACCCCCCCAAAAGAGGTAAAAACAACTGTCGAAACATTTATATATCCTATGCTATATAGCCCTGGAGAAAAAGTTGACCCCCACACCCCCATTGTCATTGTATAATTCACACTCTGTTTATAAGCATTTTTCCATTCTACTTTAGCACATTATACAGCTCTTAAAACAATATACTGATTTAAAAAACTCTTTAAGCACTCCCAAGTGATGCTAATCTTCAAATATAAAAGGCCAAACGAAACCACTGTGGGTTTGCCGTGGACCACGGGAATATCACAACTAAATAAAATACAAAACATGTACAGTAAAGAACATGCTGTCACCAAAACATGAGGTTCTTTCTTTTAGAAAAGTTCTGAAAGAACCACGTCCTCGTGACTATCTGCCCTCCCAACATCACACACTCGAATGCATGCAGCGGCGGTTGCCACGACGAAACTGCAAGAACGGAATTCTGAAAAGGAATACTTCCTTTTAAAAGGCAAGACAGTCTAGAGCTTGCTTATATATCAGATTTGAATCCCTCACCGTTCCATCTCTTCTCTCCAGTTCTCTAAGACAGACAGCGGGCTGAGAATGAGGAAAGGTCCCCGCTGGTTCAGGGCACCTCGCGCATAGACGAGCAGAGAGATTGTCTACAGTAGAACACAGAAAACCCATTCAGTCAGATGCCGTGACATGAAAGCCTATATCTGATTAAAGATTGTAATACATGTAGGTGAGCTATATAAGGTGGTTGACACATCTGTTAGAGTGTAGCTTTTTGACAATACTGATAAATGCAAGTAAACTTCATAATGTTACAAAGCTCAACACACATCCAGTAGTATGTTACGCAGACACGAACGATGACGCGTAAAACGGCATCACTGACCTGACAGGTCTTTCCCAGGCCCATTTCATCCCCTAAAATACAGCCCTCCTGATTCTTCAGACACTGCGTCAGCCATCTGACGCCATCCAGCTGGTAGGACCGAAGTTGTATCCCTGTCAGGAAGCAAGTCGAATCAGGTCGCGGAAAGATTTAAAATTGTTCCTAATATACTGCGATCTGTCCGAAACACCGTCGTAACATTATTCTGTCTCAAGCAATAGACTGTACAAAGGTAAGAAAAGTAAGCTTATGTTCCAGCAGTCTGTCACGGAACTGGTTTAAAGAGCCAAGTCAATTCCTGATACATTTCAGTCCACAGCCAACGTTTACCTTATTCGCCACTCAGCTGTTATTACTGTAAGAACTTACTAGCAGCAATATGTCATTCTAAATATCAAACGCAGCACTTGTTTAGCAGCAGCAAAATAATATTACCCGGCATTAAAAGTGGGACAATGTCCAGTATTTTCAAAAGAAGTCAAAACCATCTCACCTACTAGTCCCCAGTTTTTTAAGTCTGTCTCCGACAAATCTGACTTGTCTTTGTCTGGTATTCTAGTCTTGACTGCATGCAGAAAGCTTGACATTGTTTAAGTTTAACTGTACTGTTTAATTTACATGGAAGAAGTTCTGTAGTGTATTACGGAAGTTTGTTTCACTCTCTAGGATATTACGCGCCATCACTTCTTTTTTTTTCTTCTTTTCGTTTTTTCCCGGGTTAAGGGGCGTTTACTGCCACCTATTGTGTTGGAATCTGAAAAGAGCACAGCTTCAAAATATTTGTAGATGGGTGAAGAATAGTATCGTTTATCAGTTGACTTTGCAGCAAAAAAATTGTTGAATGTCTTTACTATTTTATGGAGCCCTGACAAGAGGCCGGTTAGTGAGAAGTCAACTCTTCACACAGATTCTAAATCTAGATGAGGAAGTAAAATCCAGCACCTTCTTCCTGCATAGGACATGGTATTATGACAAGTTCATCTGTTTTCTGGGTGTGTGGAAGCCATCACATAGACCTGTGGTATATTTAGCCTTTAAGAGCAAGGTGACATTGTTCTTGCTTTGTCTACTACAGATGAACAGAACTTCCATTCTTTTTATGGGCTATTACAACAATGCAATCTAACGACCTCCTGGAAAAGAGGAGTTTATCACAGCTAAAGCTAATCATCTGAGAAATTTCTAGAGATGCAGGTGACTAAAGGAAGTCATGTGTTGATGGTATTAAATGTTCAATCATTTGCAGTTATCATTCATATATTTTATAAATACAACATAAAAATAAAATCAGAACACCAACTGCCAAATTAACATTACAAACACAAATCTCTGGATTTATTATCAAAACTCAATCATTGATTAGATTATTTCACCAAACCCTTTCTTGGTGGAGAGGGTCCCAGTGCATCGAAAATAAACTTCTTTCAACAGAGATTAAAATATGTACAGAAACAAGGTCCCCATAAAGGATCCTTCTTGAGACCCATTAGCACAGAGACACTATAAATATATATTAATGTTACATTTACAACAATGGAACTTAATGTCAAAAAATCCTTAGAAGATTAGCATTCCAGTTCTGACAGATAATATCTGAATCGCAAATGACGACCTTACGTCTGGGCTGAATTCAATGTATAAACAAATCTCCTGGACATATATTTTGTGTACTCTCTTAAAAATAGTGCCATATTAGTATTGTAACAGATCCAAAATGAGAAAGCGGTATTTCAAAACATTCTGTTTGGAAGACGACATTGCCCTGGTGACTTGGGCCAAGCTAATGTGCCATACTGTTTGAGTCCTTTGGGCTGATTAGTCCAATAAAGTTGATAAGCTTTAAAACTGTGGATCTCAAACATGGAGCATCCTTCGGATCAGTAGATCCCAGAAGCAGCAGATCCCTAAACCAGCGGATTCCTTTATAGGAGACTGAAGTACATCTCATGCTCTTCACTTCATACACATGGAACACATCATGGAGAAAAACTTCAGTACAGCATCTCTGGAAAAAAAACACACAGAAAGGGAGAGATATTATTTAAAAAAAAACAGCACTTGCAAACGGCATAAGCATGACTGAAAGTGTTAAATGTCAGGTGTGAGTAAAAGAAACAAAACACATACATTCTATACTGCACTCAGCAATCTCTTCCTACCATCTACCCCCCATTCTGATCCACTCATTCAACAGAAAAGGCATAGCACATTTAAAGTTTGTGAGGGATGTTCTGTATTTGACTTTCATTGTGAAGACTCAGTCACTTTTAGGATCTCATGCACAAACCTAAAAGCTGTTAAAAGACCCAAAGACAAGTTTTAATAAAAACGAAACAGCAACGAACCTTGCAAATGGGATGTATGATAAACCATACCTACAAGAAAAAAATATTATAAAATAATGAGCTTAAATAAATGTAGTGAACATGCATTTGCTATATTTAGGAATCACAAGGCATGAATAATATTTTAATATGTAAAATAAGCTTTTGGTAGTAAATTGTTTTATTGTACTCACCATGCAAATGCAATGACTTGTAAAATGACAAACAGCAAAGTAAGACCAAAGATCTTCCACTGTGAAATAAAAGACGCCTCATTAGTGAATGAGCCAAACAAACCATCTCAGCGCATTTCACAGCTCTTGACTGTAATTAAATGCCACACTTACCCAAAAGGCTCCACAGAGAGTCAACACAAGACATGTCTAAAGAAAAGAAAGAGCAGAAACAATTACAAATTAAAAGAAAGAACACAGGTGTAAGAGATTAATAGGTTTACATACTTACATACATATACATATATGCAGACATAAATATCTGGTGCACTATGGCACTTAGATTGCATTTTTTTTAATCTGTTGATTCTGAAAGGGGTCTCTCAGCAAACTGGGATTAAGATCATCTGACTCCATTAAATAATTTCTCTCAATATAACGAATTAATTTAATATCGCTGAAATGCTGTTTATTCGCCAGAGAGAATCACAAGCCACAATCATAACGGTCAAAGAGCCAAGACTCTGTCCAAACATGCACTTGATTTCCTGAAAGTGTATCTGCTCTCACAGTCCAAACTAATGATTCTTCATTTTAGTCAGATGGAATTTTACAACCCGGGTGAATGTATTAATCTGGTGTATATACCCAGAATGAGGTTTACAGTGATAATATAAACATGTTAATCAAAGTTAAATCAAAATTAGAGTGAACTCACAATCATGACAACAGTGGCAAATGCTCTGGTCTTATCACACATCCTCTTCAGTTGTTTCACTGGTCCCATCAGAAACATGGTGCTGTGAACATCACACGATGTCAGTCAAACATACTGTCAATCGTCTTGCACGAATATAATGACATTGACAGTCACAGTTTGAAGGTTCGCTTATGCCTACTTAGATCTAAAAAAAATATTTGTTAACACTTTCGTATCATAAGCAAACGCTGACCGACTTCTCAGTCGTCAGGTTCATTGTGATTAAATGATGAGACATAATGTAATGATAAGACTCACCTGGCAAGGGAGCAAATATTCCCGAATGTGTAAAACACGATAAACAGAATTAAACCAATTTTGGGGATAAACAGGCAACACACTCCCTACAGCAGCAAAGAAGAGGTAAAAACAAACTTACAATAAATGCATGTTATTGTCTTTAAACAGAGAAAAATTTGTGTTCATGATGGCAAAATAACTTTAAAGATAATAAAAATCGTTGTGAGGGAAAAGTGAGGTCTTCGCGACTGCTGCGCT
Organism: Chanos chanos; assembly: GCF_902362185.1. NCBI lineage: Eukaryota > Metazoa > Chordata > Actinopteri > Gonorynchiformes > Chanidae > Chanos > Chanos chanos. The sequence continues at coordinate 14,229,832 of NC_044508.1, read as the reverse complement.
GTACACGTGGAGGAACTGCTGCTACCATAAACAATGCGTACCAACAGTAATGACATTCCGAAAAGCAAGTCAAACCGGTGACTCCGCTGCTTATCCAGCCTCTTCGTCACTGTCATTCAATCCTTTTTACTCTCTTTTTGAGAACCAGGAAGTTAAAGTGTCGATGTATATAAACTGTATAACTTTAGGTAGGCCTACGGTAATACTTGACAATAAAGCTGTAGTAAATCTCAAGGAATACACACTTACCAACACTGAGCATACAATTCCAATGACCATACAAACAAGGAATCCTTTCACTCGCGTGCCCCATCCGAGAGTGGAGGCTTCATCTGCCGCCTGTATCAAACGATTCAAGGAAAGTGTTGGACTCTGAGAATAGTCTTTATACTTCGAGAAAAGTTGTAGAAACTACACAAACGCCGAAATTTGCACAAGCCTGCGCAAAACTGGTGCTTCTCTAATAGATTCGTTTTTCAAAATTATAATTTGCACTTGAGTTTACGCACCGGGCTGACGGACAGAAAATAAAAAGTTCAAATGATTTATTCCTATCTTAACGCAAATTTACCTGTAAAATGTTCCGAGAGCTACCACCTCCGTCATTCCCACCTAAAACCGACCTGAGTTTGTCCATTTCTATGAATATATATGCTTAGTCTTCAGAGCACTGATTTCCTTGGAACAGCGTGAAGAGACTGACTTTTCATTGGTCTTTAGGCAGGTGAAATGACGCCACACAAACTTTACCTGAATGACGGGCGCATCCCACATAAGAGTGCGAGGGAAGCAGCGTCGCGTTTGGCATACCGTGAGTATGGCAAGCGAGAGTTCGTATAATTTCTTTGTTTTATGACAATTAAATCCAGTTTGTCAATGATGCTCCAAGAGGTTCCGCTTTTTGGTCAAAGCATTTCATTGCCTGAAGGTGTGCGCAAACAAAAGAGAAAGAAACAAAAATCGTGTAGAATTGTGAGCTTCGACGACCAGAAACGTTGCTGTAGTCAAGTCACAAAAACAGTTTATTTTAACAGAATGTCAACACTGTAATCTGATGAGATAGCATGAAGGCGATTTCTTCTTTTTTTAAAAATAGTTTATTAAAACAATGAATATGCACATGCAAGATTACCTTATGGTATGTACAGGGGTGTTACATTGAAAAATATCATGCACATACTGTTTTTCCTAACACACTGACTGACAAGTGAGCAGTTCATATGTAATAACAGCATTATCATTAATAAGTCAGAAATTAACAGATTAAATCATACACATCAATAAATATACCTACACTTATATGTAGTGATTCAAGATTTTACCTAGATTGCACTGTTCCTTTATGAAATCTCACAGTGACAGTTTGGCTTAACACATTTATAAATAAACAATGAGAAATGATCAAGACAATACAATTTGACTGTCTTTACAACAATGAAATTATTACTGCACACTGCTTAGAGTGTATCATTTCATATAACCTCAAGCTTGAATGTGAACATTAAATATTTAAACTAATGATAGTGCTCTAATTCTTCAGTCTTAAAAATGCACTTGAAAATAATTTATCTGCACAGTTCTGTCATGATTCCATTGAAAACACACTGGATATGAGAAAGCATTTTTGACAACACGTATAATCTGAAACGCTTCAGTATCCAATTCTCTGTATAGAAAAAGATATAACTTCAAAACATATAACTATATTTCTGGTTTTCCATTCAGTAAAACCCTGGTCTTTGGCATAAGGAACTCAGATATAAGTATTAATTTCAGTCAAAATGTTTACACAGACAAATCCCACACTCAGTTACTGATCTCAGAGGTTCAGTACACAGTCACATCAAGCATTCGATTCAACAGCTACAAACAGTCAAGGCACTGGTGACATTTCAGGGTTGTATAAGTGAAATTGTTAATATGGCCCATAGCATAAAAAGAGAGGGCAGGAAAATGATTAACAACGCATAATGAATTGTTTTATCATACAACAATTTAATGAAATTAAACATATTGAACTATAGAAGAACAAAAAAACTAAATAAACTATGCATTTTTAAGTTTTACTGTCTTGATGCAAAGTTGATGCAAGATTAAGGGAGTGTAGGATTGAAGGAGATAAAGACAGTGTTGAAAACAGAAGGGCAGATGTTAGAGGAAATTAGAGAAGAAATGTAAAGAGAGGAAAAGAAATGGAATGATGAAGGGAAAGAGATAGACAGTACTACGGAATGAGAGGAATCATTTCCATGTGAGGTTAGATGAGTGAGCAGAGAAGGTTAATACACCAATACACACTCTTATAGGATCTCATCCTCTGACTCCCCCTCCCTTTCTCTAGGTTTCAGTAAGCCCATTTCCATTGGTGGCATTCTCCTCAGCCTGGACCGTACCACACTGTTGGGAAAGGAGGGGTGGGCAGATATCAATAATCATTGATCAGATGCTTGAATATACCTCATTTATGACTGTTTACAGTGGTACTGTAAGTACACTCAAGGTCACAGTCACCTTGTCACCACTGACACGTATATGTAAAGGTTATAAATAGAATATTGCACCAGGACCTAAGGCATATGGAATTCATAATATGTAGGTTGTATGTATACCAGTACATGATGTAGGACAATATAACACGTAATTGTACAGCGATGGGCCTTATTTAAGTATGCCAGCGTTTGTTATTTTGTTTTAACAAGGCTGCAGGTCCTAAACATCTTTCATTTCAATTAAAATGAACACATCAGTGTTGGACTGATAATAAAAACTGATGGCAGGAAGGTCCTTAAGAATAAATTGGGAAAGACTATTAATTGTCGATAATGGACTCGTGTTCTCACCAGATCACAGTGCTGTAGACCACGGCAACAGTGAGCAAGGCGAAGGCCAAGTGCCAGCAGTAACACATGGTGATGAACATCATGTTGTTGTGGTTTTTCAGATCCCAGAGTTGGCCACTGGGAGGGTACAGCACAAAACCGATCTAAGGCACAGACACAGTAAAGTGAGTGGGAACAGGGCTGAAAGACACAGGAAAGTGAGTGGGAACAGGGCTGAAAGACAGAGGGGACGGCTTCATTGCGTCTATTGCATAGATACACACACACTCACACACACACACACAAATACACACAAGTCCTGACCTGCCAGAACCAGCTGCCCTGTAACAGACTGAGTGTCCCTCGTAGAAGCTCCAGGAGGATGTTTCCTCGGTGAAAGACCTCCAGCATGCAGGTCAAAGCCCCTCCAAAGGTGGCATAGAGCAGCAGCTGGTGAACGTGGACGTCCAGCATGTCTCTGCCATGGAGGTGGTAAAGGAATAAGAAGCCTAAAAGACACACACAGACTGTGTGTAAATTCATGTGCACACCCCATCCCCTCCCCTCTCTTTCAGGCCATCTCGGATGACCTTCTGCCCTTCATCTCATCCTTGATCAACAGCTCTCTGTCTGACTGTCTGACTCTCAGGTTCAGCCTCGCATCGCAGCCTGCTTAGCTGACATTGCCTCCTGGATGTCTGCTAAGCACCTCAAACTCAACCTGGAGAAAACTGAGCTTCTGTTCTTTCCTGCAAAGAACTCCCCAACGATTGACATTGCAATCACCCTCGAGGGATCTGTGGTGTTCCCCACCACAGCAGCCAAAAACCTAGGCGTAACCCTGGACAACCAGCTAACCTACTCCGGTCACATCGCGGCAATCACTCGATCCTGCAGATTCTCCCTATACAATATCAGGAGAATCCGCCCATTCCTCACACTACAGGCGACCCAGCTCCTGGTCCAAGCGCTTGTCATCTCCCGCCTGGACTACTGCAATGTCCTACTGGCTGGCTTGCCGACCTGCGCCATCAGGCCGCTCCAGCTTGTGCAGAATGCCGCTGCACGCCTGGTCTTCAACCCCCCTAAGCACTCTCATGTCACTCCATTCCTTACTGCGCTCCACTGGCTTCCGGTAGCTGCCCGCATCCAATTCAAGACACTGGTACTGGCCTACCAGGCAACAAGAGGCTCCGCCCCATCATACCTTCAGTCCCTAATAACTCCATATACCACTACTAGAACCCTCCACTCTACGACCTCTGGTCAGCTGACGGTCCCCTCACTTCGGGAACCCGGCAGCCGCTCCTCCCGACCACGCCTTTTCTCTGCCATTGCCCCGAGGTGGTGGAACGACCTCCCTCATACAGTTAGGACTGCGGAATCCCTCACCATCTTCCGCAAGAGACTGAAAACCCACCTCTTCAGAACCCACCTATCCCCCTAAGCCTAACCCCCTACAAAAAAAAACAAAACAAAAAAAACCTTGTCTTGTATCTATGTTTGTCTAAGAATTCCAGGGCGCAATACGAAGGAGTAAATCGACGCCCAGTCTTTTTAGCGATGTATGCTTATGAGGTATTAGGAATCTGACTGATGTACTGACTGTAAGTCGCTTTGGCTAAAAGCGTCTGCTAAATGCTAAATTGTAAATTAAATTGTACACTGTGCATTAACACTGACCCATGTACTAATACTGACAGTAGGTTGGTTTTATACAGACACTGATACGCTCACTCACTCAGAGCAGTCGGCTAACACTCACATGGTTACCCAGGTACTGAGTGGTATTAACACAGTCTCCAGGGTACTCACAGACTGGTACAGATATAGTTGCACACCCATACCTGTCCTTACACACGTGCTGTCTTTGCGTTTGTTTGTGAAGTACACTCAGACTTTCACACACACACACCACACACACACACCACACACACACACACACACGTACAGAGCTCTGTAAGGATGCCAGGAGATAAGAGAGGGGACGTGACAAGGGCAGTTCTAGAGTGAATGCGTTAGATTTCATATTTTGTGCATTGTGTCCAGGGGTCAGTGGAAGCTATACAGAGTCAAATGAATCTGAACCTTGTCTAACTGTTACCACATCAGATCCCTGCTTCACCCTCTCTGGTCAGAACCCTCTCTAACTCTTGAACCAGAACTTTGTCTTACCCTCTCTGGACCCCCTCAGAATCTTATATTAGCATTCCTGAGTCAGAGACATGAATCACCTTCATTGAAAAAGGCAATGCCCAGAAGGAAACGGTCCAGGCCGAAGGGGGCGGAGTCTGTAGAGTGCACGATGAGGATGGTAATCCCAGCCAGGCAGAAGAACAAGTACATGGTGGCATGTTGCCAGTTCATGAGCCGGTCCCAGTGTTGTTCGGTGTAGTCATAAAGACGCAGTTTAGGCCCATCGGGCACAAACTGCTCCGCAAGCATGCCTGAGCAAAAGAGCAAATTAGCAGAGATGTGTACTACAATTAATATGATGTTATGGTATTTTATGTGAATTTCAGTTACACCTGTCAGTTCATAAGTTTCATTTCAGTTGTAATTTAATATAATGAACTGAAAGGCATAAAATATGTCACACAGGCTGTAATTTCATCGTGTGTGTGTGTGCGTGTGTGTGCGTGTGAGTGTGTGTGTGTATGCACGTGAGTGTGTGTGTGCATTTGCTACTCACCAATCACAGAGAAAGACACCATGACGGCCCCTTCGAAAATCTCCACACGTCTCTGTGTTGCCCGTGTTGTGAGTCTGCCTGCACCAGCACTTTTGTTCCTGCGGGTGGCGTACCAGAGCGAGTACTTCCCTGCCCACCAAAGACCACTGATCAAGAAGAAGCTCCCAGGCAATGCATGGCCCTTAAAATTTCCCATGATGTCTTGCTGCCACTAGAAATAAAAGGAAAATAACGTCTCATCAAAGAATAACGGATAAATCTCTCTACTTCTTCTTTTAATATTTTTTGCTAATTTACTGTTCCATGTATGATATGAAAGGATGTTAGTGCGCAGTTTCACTTTCTCAGATTAGAGCACAAATATTGAATTGTAAAGCAAGCCAAACAAACGTGTGTCGTATCTCTGCAAAAATCTCCAGACTGTGCAGGTGCAGAAGCTGTGAAAAGTTAAGAAGTAGTTTTGTTACACAAGGGTGACTTTTTTGAAAGGTCCAGCAGACAAGCCATGCTGATTTTGTTTTTTCCAAGCATATCTAAGTCCCCTTCCCGTGCTGTCTGGCTGTTGCCAAACACCGTGGCCAGTCATGTGCCAAGAAGACAAACAGGAAAGAACAGTGGTGAAGAACTCCAAGGTACACAACAGTACACAATGGAAGACTGTTTGTGATTACAGTGTAATAGAGCAATCAGAGTAGACAAGTGTATCAACAATGACCATGCAGCTGATTTTGGTTCAAAAAGTGTGCGTGTGTGTGTGTGTGTGTGTGTATGATCACACACACAAACAGATCAAATGTTTTTCTCTGTTTTTGCCATGTTCATTTTTTTTTTGGACTATGTCTAAATCTGTTCATTTAAATAGCAGAAATTCCTTAAAACTGTCTTTTGAATTTGGGGCTATAGCACAAACAACCTCTCACATGATTAACACGGTGAAATGTAATGAATTCTCCCCATACAATTTAACAATGGGGAAACCATTAGAAATTGTTTAACTGAATGAAATCTGTTCCAAGGCTATAGGAAAGTCAACGTTTTCACACAAAGTCAAGAACTGATTTGGGCCCCACCCATCTAGGCCACAGCCTGCGGTCAAAGCTGCCAGTCGAAAGCCTCATTGAATTATTATTAGCTGTCATAACCAATGTCACATTTACAAAATAATGTGTCTAGATTAACTATACTGCCCTCTCACTGAACATTTTTATCTGTTATTGCTGAACAATATCACTCCTGTTCTTCCTTGTTTTACTTCCTCCTGTTATTCTGTCTGTCCATCCTTATAATAATTAACCACCAAATTATTACTTTTCATCAATACAGTATTCAAGAGCTTCCACAAACTCCACACTGACAGCAGAAGCATTTTTGCCACTGCTGAACTGTTCTCTAGCTGGTTTTAATGGTTTTTTAACAGTCCTTGTCCATATCACGAAATATCAGTCACTCAAATTTACTTAATCAAGCAAATAATTCATTGTTTAAGTAACTGTATCCTGAAGAGAGAGTGTTTTTGAAAATGCACCATATAATGAAAACTATTAGAACAAACTAGACTAAATGTAGAAGCAGCAAGAGTAACTTATTTCTAATTTCATTATTATTTCTTGTCATTCTATATTTAGTCTCAGATTTAACACTCACGAGAGGCTGTAATAATCTGCCTCTCTGCCATTTCAGTGAAAAAGAAGCTTTTTTCAACACATCTTCCATCCTGGTATAAATACAGAAGCCAGGAGCTCCATTGCCATGGTGATGAGCTGTTGCCCCTAAAGTGTCACTTCAATAGCGAGCAACAAACAAACTGTCTGATTGGTTGGAACTGAAGTGTTTTGTTGATGGCCACTCTAGTTTGCATAAATACATATCATGTCCTGACAAGAGGGTGTGAAATGCTACGACCGAAATGTCGCTTTATGTCAGGAAGCCTCGATAAAATTACTGGAATTCCCTTCTCTGCACGAGCTGTACGCTGTCAAAAAGAGAACATATATGACTGTGTTTAAAAGGAATGCTCAGTGACTATATATGATTGTATAGTAGCAGGAACTGCTCTAAATCCCATGGCATTCACGGAAAAAGATTAACCATATATCAGCGAAGTACTGGGTGTTACAAAGGCAAAAGATGACAAGAAAACCGTTAGTTTTACAACAACAACAGCTTACTCAAATAGTCTTTAGAAGTTACAAAAGGTTGTTCAGATAATCCTTTACTGTTTGGAGCAGATGTTTTTGAAATTTAGTTTTCCACGCTATCTCTGGTGAACGACAGAAGCAATCGTCTCGACCTCAGTCGTGGAGGTGACAGTTTAATATCTTTAATAATGTCACTGAAAATATTTAAATGTGTAAATTGTCAAATTTAACAAATATTGAATATACTGGATATTATATATACTTAAAAAATTTTAGTAAACCACATTACATGGAACATCATTTTATTTGAATTGTTCTTTTTATTTATTTAGACTAGATTTACAACACAGGAACTGGGCAAAAACGGTGTGATTTTCCTACCACGAAAAAAACCCATAATTTATCTTACCTTAGCGATTGATGGCAAATATCAACAAAATCTGACTTTAAAGTCGCCTTTCTTCTTGCATTCCCGCATTTACATTTACAACTCTTGAGAGTTTACGAATAATAGTGTCCAAACTGCTAATTTCTATAGCGAGAAAAAAAAAACAGACCGATCCGCTGCTTGGTTGTCTTCATAGGCTTGTCCTGCCACAACTGCTTCACAACTGGATTAACGCACACAGAGAACTTTTTAGGATTTGAGGGAAACCTTCCCCAAAAGATCAAAGATTGGTTGGATTTGTGAATTAACGTCATCTACTTTGATTTTGATTGGTTAAAACCCCTTTCAGTCAGGCACTCAGAGAAATTCCACGTGTGCACTTTTTCTCCGCCTGCTGGATCGAACTAGGAAAACATCAGAAAACCGCTGCTTTTTAAAGCGGTGGGATAGTTAAATAATACAGTTTTCTATCATTATTTTTCCGAAGCATCAGAGAGCTCATGTTCAGAAAAAACACGTTTATAGTCAGTTTATTTGTTCCCTTCTCTCCTAAACCGTGCAAATATTTTGATAGCCTAATTTGTCGGTCGCTCTTTAAACACTTTAGAACTTTGCTACAGCCCAGTTATCCTCTTTTTCGTCTTGATGCGTAATATATACAACTAAAAGGAAGTCGCGGTAGTTACCTCGGCGTCGGAGAGAAAAATATTTTAGTGAATAGCTATAATTAAATTCTCTGTTGAAACGCAGGCTTTATAACTGCGAGGGCGGGATCAAAACAAAGACTTCTACGTGCACCTTGTCACGTTCTTTTCAACATCCAGGGTAGTACACACTGGGAAATGAGTTTTATGACTAGGAGAGAATCGCTAGGTTCATATGGCTGAACCGTAGCCTACTAAGAAGGAACCCAACCCAGTTTGATTTATTCCGTCTCTCGCTCCTCTGTGTGCCCAGCTGTTGTGCAGCTGTACTGTAAATTGGTTTTTACATATTTTTCTCCTATATTCTGAGTAAAATTTTGGAGGAATGTTTCACCGTAAATTCTCATGTTTTAAAAAACTGACTATTACCAATACTGCTATTTTCACGAAGAAGAAAAGGAAAAGGAGATGAAAAAGAAGGCAGGCCTGTAAGCCATATACATTTGCACAGAAAATGGACTGAAGTGGCAAAAGGTTAACATTAACTTTATTGCCCTTGATTTTGACAGATGATTTGCAAAATTTTTCAGTAGGTCAGTCTGAGAATGAAAATCTTTATAATTGGATTACATTGACCATTTGGCACCAGAGGTACCATTCTACACTGGCACCAATGCCATACATCACACAAAGAACTGATACTGTACTGGTTAAATGGAAGAATACTGTACATCAAACCATAACAACGCATGAAAACCAATACAGACAATTTCATCTACGATTGTTCAGAAATCAACAGAATTCCACTGACAATCGTTACCAATTTATCAGAATTCGGAACCTACAAACTTACAATTCTGTACAAAGGGAAAAAGTAACAATGCCCTTAACCTAAGTGTGTAAACTCTCAGTCAGTTAATTTGGCATGTTGAATATCATGGGTTTCAGTAGTAGAGGGTTCAATTAAACATCATATACAATCTGTATTCAATCTGTTAATTTTATTACAAGAGTGTCTGTACAGTCTTTGACTCAATTTGTCGCTCTCTGGCAAAATGGAACACTGGCAAATTTACTGAATCATTGAGTTACTGTAAGTGGGCAGCAAGAGAAAGTTGTTTGACAAAAGTGCTTGACACCATCTTTCTTCTTTTGCTACTGTGGTCCACAGAAAGACTTACAGGTGGAATGATAATAGAATACTAATGGATTCTATTCTCACCCTCCCCCACAGGATAGAGCCCCATAAGACCACGAAGACAGACAAAGAGGGTGAGGGAGAGACAGAGAGGGAGAAGGAGGGAGATGACATGCTGAAACAGAGAGTAAAGGGTGAAAAAAAAAAACGTTTTTGTACTTGTCTCTCTCTCCAGACAGACACAACCGGGAAAATGGGATGAACCATGGTGTTGCCACAGTATGAAGAGGGGGGAGTGGACCAGTCCACCACATGCAGAGATGGGGGAGGGTACGCAGGGATGATTTTAAGGAAGTTGTCAAGGAAACTGGACACGTGCAGAAGACCAGTAGAGGGGTTCAGGCATGGCCACCTGGACACGACACGTAGGACATGACCGCTTCTTCCAAAGCCACTCTTCAATGCACTGAAAGAAAGCAAGGCCATCACACAGAGGGATCAGTCAAAGACATGGAGGAGTGTATTTGACCACTGCTGATTCACAAAAAAATACTGAATCATCTTAAAACATTGCTTGTGTGCCAAAGAAACGGTTTGATGTTTAGCCGGTAATTGGCATTAACATGACTTCAAATGCTAACTGCAGACGAGTGTTTCTAGCATTCATGTGCTAAAAAGCTCTTGCCGTAATATGGCACTGACCTTTGACACTGAGTAATTGTTACAGTTTTCTATTTTGACCAGAGAAAGATTTGTTCATAATGCAGTTCTGAAGATACAAAATGTGGTAAGACAAGAAAGAAATAGATTAACTACCCTCATCCTTTTTTTGAGGGATATTTGTGGATTTGTTTTAGTAACACAGAAACTACCGTCCATGGACACAGATAATTCACACATAATTGACTTTGCTCATATGTCGATCAAATGTTCTAATCAACGACTACAAAAAAAAAAGTTTAAAATGCTCAGGATATCAAAAAGATAGAAATGCTGTTACTAGATTATTTGTAAATCTGTAAGGTTTTCTTCATGTACTGGATACCCTGAACTGAAATATTACTATGAACCACCAAATAGGACTCACAAATTCAACAAGGAGACTGAATATTATAAACATTGTTATGAGACACATGCAGTATATGATCTCTCATTGCTGTTCATCTTTACTGCACGCTCTCCAAACAATAAAATGTTAAACAGAGATAAGATGGAGGTACTGTGGTAAACTCTGAAATTTGTCCTAACGACTCTCCAGTTTAATCCTGTGGTTCCAGATAAACAGTACTGAGGCTACTGATGCTAGCTGGATCCTTAACTGGAGAATTAAAGATAATATATGCCTTAGAACCTCTAATGGGTCAAAGAGTTCTCGGAGTGGTATTTGGCTATGAAAGTCTGTGATGTTGTATCTAGACGATCGGTGAGGGTATTTCCTGCTCAAGGTGTTCCCATAGCGACACGTTAGCGTTGCCTGCGTAGCGAGAGTTGACGACGAGGCATACGATGCTCCTCTTGTCCAGCGCAGAACGGCACTTCCTTCCGGCGTTCGCATGCGGCCGCAGAACTCCCACTGCGGGGACGCAGCCCCTGATCCGGCCTCCTCCCCTTATTGACCGATCAATTAGAGACAAGTACTTGAGAATCCAAATGTCAAAAGTCCCAACGAAATGCCATGCAGTTAGGCAGAATACGTAGACAAGCAGACCTCTTCGGTTCAGGATTTCGCCATGCTAATTAGTGCATGCATTAGCGATATAATCACTTGCTGGTCTGTGCCAAATAGCGTTACGCTTCTTGATGCCTTTCACTGGGTCATGCAAAGGAAGATATGTAACTGTACCCTGTCTGTTCTGTTTATTGCTACCACCTCAGGTGATGCAACACTTGCAGAATATCCAACGAGAGGCAAGCATGGACCAAGAGCCACACCATCACACATACACACACAGTCCTGCACATGCACACACGCTCACACAACCTAAAGAAATATTTTGGTACTTTTTAAGACCATGAGATTCCCAATTTTTTGGATATTTATATCCACAGACTTGATCCACACAATACCACAAGAGGCTAAACCACAGACACACGGGCCCAATGGATTTTACAAGGTATGCGCAAGCTATAAAAACAGACGACCGTACATGCAATAGCTGATCCACTCATGGGTAATCCACAGTAAATGATATTTTTACCTCCTTGTGGAATCGATGTGAGCAATGGAGCTCCTGCATTCCTCCTCCACCACCTCGAACGTTGTCACGACATATCAGACAGTGGTTATCTGCGTCACCCTACAAAACATACAATGTGCAAAACTGTCATAACAGAAGCTTTACAAATTAAAGCTGATCAGAGAGCAGGAAATATTAACTTTACTACTGCGCTTTTGCTTGTTTGTCCTGGTATATGAATCACGCTGTTCCCAGGAATCAAGTGTTTTTTGGACTGCATCAACATCAGTTAGAGAAAGTACCCCCCCCATCTTTCTCGCTCTGTATCTCTCTCTTGTTCTCTGTCCTCTTTCCATATATCTTTCTCTCTCTCTTTTTCTAGTAAAATGCCCATCCGTCCCTACTGCCCTCTAAGCTGTTTCTACACATGAGCAATCAGCAATGGTTTATGTGTGTATCCTAGAAAGATCCTGTATCCTACATGTTTTGCTATCTTGAAAAAGGGAGAGTTACGAAGAACAGGCAGAAGCCTTACATTGAGGAAGAACTTGTGCATTCCGCGAGATTCTGAGAGGGAATCTTCCCCAGGGAGAGACATTCTCTGGTTGTGGATGCGTAGCCTGCGCTCGAATGATTCGGTCAGTTCTGGGATGGGGGTGATGCGGTTTTCTGCGGAGGACTTAGTGCGACCGTTGTCATCAGAGGAGACGCGACGGACACGAGGGTGAGACCTGATCTCTTTCTCCTCCCGTGTTTTCAGGTGGACGGGTGCAGGAGGCATGGTAGCAACGTGGAGCTGGTTCAGCTGCATAGCTTCAAACTGTGACTGAGAGACACACACAGAGAGAGGCAGAGAAACAGAGAGAGAGAGGGAGAGGGAGAGAAGGAAAAAGGTAGAGAGACAGAAAGAGAGGGAGAGTGGTGAAGATTTCATCAACTGCTATCTCTGAAATGGTCATAAATCAGTTCGACAACCAGATTTTCACATTTTTTGTATAAATTGTTGTTGTATGTGTGGGTTTTTTTGGTTTTTTTGTATTTGTTTGTTTTCGTACTTTGAAAAATCAGCTTTCCAAATAGAGCAATCAAGTCAAGGATTTCACCTCTACTTAGCTTTGTAAAATCTTAATCCGTGTTACAGAAACTAATCCTAAAGGTATTTTTAAAGTGCTACTCTGCTCTTGCATAAAAGTCTCACACATTCGTCAGAGCAATATTCGGAATCACTATTCCATGTCTCACAAGTCTGTCTCATTATACAAATATAAGGTAACTATTCACTGTGAAAAGAGACTTCTCTGAAGACCCATTATAGCCTTGTGTGAACTTTTGCTTTCAGTCAAGCCAATTATAGGAGTTTTACCTATTAACCTCACTGGGGTTACAACTCATTCATTAAGGCAGCTCTGGACAAATGCACACGTCTACACATACACACACACGCACATACACACGCACACACACACAAAGAGAGAGACAGACATACATACATGTAGAAACAAAAGCGCACATCTGAAAATATGTTTTCTCAAGCTGTTCAAGTTTGTGTATTTTGTTGAAGAGGCAATGAGTATGAGAATGGTACAGAATGTTATGTGGCCTTTAGAATGTTACATTTTCCAGTGAAAATTATAGAAAAACTATGGCGATAACGGGGGATCTTTTAAGACCAACACAGTAAAGTACAAATACACAACAATGCATCAACTTTTACTGCAGCGTTTAGGGTCATCGAAAAGAAAAGTTTGATTACATAGAATATATATTCAACTAGTTGACAGTAAATCTGCAATTGTCAGGAAATCAGGTTCAGTGCTTCAAGGTTAAAATTATTCATGTAAACAAAATTCTCAGAACTGTTTCTCTGTTCTGTTTAAAGAGCGCAGCTGCCTCCTAAAGGATATTTTGAGAGTAGACATGTACCATTTCTGTCTCTTTTCCCCTGACACTGGCAGAATTATAAGGTTTTTTTTGGATGAGAAGAACAGGTGTGAAAACGCATTAAAACAGCGTGAAGGAAATTGAATCTGAGCGTGTAGTGAATTCCTGTTCACTTTTTTTCCCCTTGTCTACTTGTGAACCAGTGTGAACAAATCTAGCCTCAGGCATAATAGAGCAGCTCGTAAAATCATTTTCATTTTCTTTTTTTTTTTTTAAATGATGTGAAAACTGGAAATGTACTTGCATTATTCTTTGTATTCACAGAAAAGATGTATTTTTATTTATTTAATACCTCTTGCAATATATACATTTTATCTCAAATTTTTACAAGAGTTTTCATCAGATCACTAACAATAGGCCTGCACTATGACTTTGCCATTATTAAAGGTATGCATTCTAAAACATGAATCTTTAGGGGTTTTTTTGTTTTTGTTTCTGTTTTTGGTTTTGTTTTTGTTTTTTCAATGCTCACTGGCTATTGGTAAGAGTGTGGAAAGGATAATGAAACTAGATTGACTGGTCTTATAGGAGGTGAACAACATGTCTCGCACAGGTGAGTGCAGGAACGTTTCTAAAAACCTCAGCATGAACACCAGGTATGGGGAGATTATTATCATTTTATACCTGCTGGGTTCCTGATAATTAATTCATCATCACAGGTCTAACTTTCAAACAGACGCTCAAGCAATACAATGAGCAAAACAATACGAAGGGTTTTAATCATTTCTAAGTGTAAATGATGTATGACATGTAGAAATCTCTGGATTGTGTCAACAGCAGGCTGTTTTTAATACTGAATATTTGTAAATGTCAGTTATCATTGTTCTGTTAAATCATAAATGACATCTGAGCTTTGTTTGTCCTGGAGTGATGTCTGTTAGGAATTCACCTGCACCCATTACTTTGCATTTGTTTGTTCAGTGAGGTGAATGAAATGCGAAGGCTCAGCTCCCGCGGTTTTAACCCGTGGGCTTCTGACTGGATCTCCCCTCGCATCTCTGTAGACTTTTATCTCAGGTTCTCTTCTAGCAACTGTGACCACACACTCTGTCATGCAAAGCAGAAAATGGTAAACTTCTGTACGAGTGCAGCTTGGCCATCTTAAGCTCCACAGATCAGAAATGTTCAAAATAGTACACAGGACTGCAGCACACTACACTAGCACACACCACACTGTGCTCTCCATGCATGTAGCTTGTCAAGTATTGATCTGTGTGTGAGTGTGTGCGTGTGTGTGTGTGCGTGTGTGTGTGTGTGCATGTGGGTGTGTATGTGTGGGGCACTGGTGCACTGATTGATAATAGGTCAAGGCTGGTGTAGACCTCTCACACTTTCAGTGTTTCTGTCACTATGGGCATTATGTAATTTCAGCTATGTATCCACACTCTGTAAAAAACAGCACAACAAACTCCAAACTCTTAACATGTTCTCAGTGAGCTTCAAATTTCCACATTAATATAAATTAGGACCACATGATAAACTTTATTTGAAACCCCTGCATGCTCCCAACTCTATTTCAACTATAAAATGGCTCTGAACATGAGGTAAATTCAAGTGAAAAAACTCTCATCTCTTCATACGACATGCCGTAAGTATTCCACCAGGAGTTCTTTATTCAAAACTAATTTGGATTTTATCCGTGGATTTGTTGCCATCTCAGATCAGTCAGTAAACTTTCTCTCATTGGCCTCTTGATTAAATCCATTGCAACACAGGCAATGTTATGGCTTCCATTCACCTCAAAGTATTCAAAACAGAATGATCTAGTAATAATTGGATCATATTTTGTTTCATACTTATGAATGGATTTCTGACTTATAATCATTTTTTAAGCCGTTTGATATCTTAAATTATTAAGTTGCCTAGAATCTAAAAGCCATTCAATCAAAATGCTATGAGTGAAACAAGCTCTGCTTTAAACTGGCATACAGAGCTCTAAATTCCTTGAGTTTTCACTGTTGTAATGAAGGTGGCTTGTAAGGCCAGTTTAAAATATAGCGAGTTCAGCCATAAGCATTACCATTGAACCCTACATCCTTCTGCAAAAACCCATAAACATATATACAACCCATAAACACACACACACACACACATACTCATACACACATGCGTTCCTCCAATCTGCCCATTTGGTTTTGGGGCTCTTACCATGCATGGCAGGGACGCACGCCGATCGGCTTTAGCACGTGTGGGTCTCCTGAAACTCCTCTTCCTCTCTTTGGCCTGCTCTTCCTCAGCTCCATGACCCCAGTAACTACTCATCCATTTGGTGAAGTTTCCATCATCGTCCTCCTCATTGTCCATAATAATGGCGGGTAGAAGCCGGAGAGACAGCGTGATGACCGGCGTAGAGCTCACTGGAGCTCCGAAATTCCTGCAGAAAAAGAGTTCTACCAGACTTCTTCTTTTTCGGTTCGTCTAACCGAGCCTCGGTCGGCTTTTCCGGGCTACGATAAAGCGAGGTTTCCCACTGATGAGATGTTCCTCCGGAGTTAAGTCTGGTCGCAGTGGAGCGGTAGAACTGCTGCCTGAGTGTGTGAGCGTGTGTGTGTGTGTGTGAATGTGTGTGAGAAGAGACGGCGTGCTTCTGTTCCAGGAGATGGGCAGGGTGGTGTCTAGTGGTAATCAGGTCCCACGAGCCAGTTAGGTCCTCAGTGTGTATAGTTTGTAGCTGTAAGCTGCCCCAAAAATACACACCCACAGCTTTTGTTCAGGTCTTTAAATAAGCGAATCCCCTCTAATCTATTTACCATCAGAGGGAGGGAGGGAGGGACAGATGGAGGGAGGGGGGGAGTAACACAAACTGACTGTGTGTGTGTGTGTGTGTGTGTGTGTGTGTGTGTGTGCGCGCGCATGCAAGAGAGAGAGAGACAGACAGACAGACAGACGGAGAAACATAGAAAGAGAAAGAGAGAGAGAATGAGACCAAGAAACAGACAGACCGATAGAGAGAGAGACAGAGAGAGAGAGAGAGAAAGGAGGTGAAAGGGGGTCATACTGCTTTTAATCTTTCCATTACAGAGCCCAGAGCCTGGGGGGCTCTGCTTGCCACACACTGAAACTCTATTTCGCCCATACTTTCCACTGAAAACATGAAACCTGTCAATAATTATGGAGTGCAGCATGTGTATGCGTGCATGTGTGAGAGTGGTTGTGAGTGTGTGAGTGTGAGTGTGTGTTTGTATGTGTGTGTGTGCGTTTGTGTGTGTGTGTCTGTGTGTGTGTGTGTGTGTGTGCGCGCGCATGTGTATGTGTGTGCCTAAACGCATGCTCAGCTAAGTATAGGATTGGAGTCCACAGCATCCACCAGTAAAGACTTATCGAATAATGTTTTAAACTAACAGTTAATACTGCCTGTCTCTACATGCAAAATGACAACGTGCTTAACACACAAAAGACCTATATTTCAGCCATGCAAATGCATCTCAGGTTCTATCACACAGCCTGTGTGTGTATGTGCGTGTGTATACAGTAAAATGATGCTCATTAGATAGATGCAGCAGAGACTAACCTCTTTTCTCCTTTGTGCGCTGTGTATTTTTGGGCTGACCCCATTCTAGAATATGACAAGCCCCCCTCATAGAAGAACTGGGGCGCAACCGAACCCCTCCAGCCCTGTCTCCTGTCCTGCTCCAGTTGTTCTCCTGATAAGCCCAAGGCAAAGGGGCAGTGTACAGTGCAGAAGACCTCACTGACCTGTTCTGACAGAGATGTAGAGCACCTGTTGTTGAACTGCTGTGTGTCTCTCAGATCTATAAAGGAGACTGTGATGATTTTTATTTATTTATTTATTTATTTTTGGCTGCCTCCGTCTGCTGCACATATGGGTCAAATCGTCAGTACAGTACAAAGTGTGTCTCAACAGCTGAGGCAGTGTGAAAACAGCCAAACACGTTGTAGCTGCATTTTCAGGGGCGTCTGTTTGGAGAAAAGGAGGAATTTTTATGTGAGTCATTTTGGCTCATTGACAAATTTGTTCAACCCTGTTTTTTTTTTTTTTTTGTTTTTTTTTCTTTCATAGAAAACCACGGTGTGTTCATCCTCATACGCAGCTGTGACACAGAAGTGCACTGATGATTTGACCAAACCGCTCCAGTCCAAACCGAGCACTGGTGCAGAATAGTGCAGAATGAGTGACCTAAAACCGAGTACAGTCAGTGGTTTACTATAGAGCAGGTCATCAGTGGTTTAATGAGTGAAGTCGAGATGTATGGAGTGGACGTATGGCTGATCTGGTATAGAGAGGAATGAATGATATGGTTACTACAGAACGACACTGTGATCTCTTTATGTTCGCATATGTTTGCATTGCAGTCAATGTTTTTTGGCGTCTCACCTGGATTCCATTTTTGGCTCAGTTTTGGAGGCTATTAAAATTATTTATCGAAACTCTTATTATTTGACATTTATGCACTATTTTCATACTACACCGAATCCAGAGTACATCAATGAATTATTAACAATCGTACTCTACTAATGGACTCTTAGGTACCCTGATAAAGAGCTTTGATCCATTCAAACAGAAGAGGTTTGTTGCTGTAATCTGTCAGTCATTTTTAAGACCTGTGCCCTTTGGTCTTTAGGTTCAGTGCAATGAAAAGGAATGTGAAAAAGACGAGGGCAAATCAAACTGCCACATGTGGGATGTAGTTCTCATTTTTTACTCTCCTGTCTGAACAGGTCCTTCTTAATATATCGAGAAATAAGACTGCATGTTTTGTTTTGTTTTTATTGGGGGTTTTTTTGGACATGCTTAAGAATGTACTATATTCTCCATATTCCTTTTATAATAAGCTTTTATGAGTTCACTGGTCAGAGCTAAAATCTACAGCAACTGTGATTTTGTGGTTTAAGGTAAAACTCTCCAAAACAGCTTACCTCCAGATTTAAACATGACTTACTCTTTCATACCTGTATCTTGTAACCATTTTTAGAAATTGTCCTTACATTGGAAAAGTGTATGTAAGCGAATGTTTTGATTACTATTAGTAGCAGTAATAGTATTGCTGTTGTTAATAGCAGTCGTAGTAGTGGCGGGAGTAGCAGTAGAAGTATTTCTTTTTAGACATCTTGTGCAGAAAAAGTTTCTTTTTTCTGACATCTCTAGCTGTAGCTGTAGTGAGACAGCAGAGTGAGTCATTTTAGCCTCCTGTAGAAAAGTCCAGACTTAAGGTTCTGACTAAGTTTGACAGACAGATCACTCGGGGACACAGATGATGGAACCATCTTTGCCGATTATGTCAGGGTGACTAAAGCTCATTACTTCACCTTTGGCCGCATTTAAACCTCAGCAGAACAACCATAAGCAGATATGGTTAAATCATTATCCTCTAAATGACTGAACTCTGGCTCATGGTGCTAAGAATGCCGGCGTGACTGCGTTTATCAAGACCTCCAAATATTCCACACAAATCATGGCTTTATGATGGTCTTGGATTACAACATTACAATGCATCTTCAAGCGCTACTCTCTTTTTTTTATCAAAAGAGTTTATACATATAGAAAATATGCTATCTTCCTAAGTCAATTTTCAATCATTATCAGTAAATCTTCTCCCTTACCTCAGTGAATGCTTATTTAAACAAATGAATGCAACATTTGGTACAGTCTGTTGTCTCAGACTAAATATTTGCTCACAAATGTCTGGCTCTGGCCTCAGTTTATTTTTACTTCTTTGTCACTTGCAATATACATAAACATTCTCATGAGCTATTTACCTTAACAAAGAAAGAATATCTCCAGACACATATTCTGTCTCATAAACAGGTAAACAGACAGCAGAAAACAGAATCTTGATTTCTAAATATAGTATGTCCTAATGAACTTAACTCTAAGATAGGGAGACAGAACTTCTAAATTTAGACCATGTGCCAATAATTCTCTCTCACACAGGCAGACATAGAACAAGCCGAAGTACCTTTAATCACCTGAACTCTCAGGGTTTTCGGGCCGCGGCACAATTTAGACAACTATCACATAACACCGTCCCATGATGCACCTGGTGTCAAGCCCGTAAAATTCTTCTCACTTCAGGACGCTCCCTGTACTGACCTCAGCTTAGATAGTAACAGACTTGCACACCAGCATTTACATAACTAAGTTGTATTGCTAATTGTATGAATACTGTCAGCTTTGCATGGCTTAGAGCACATGAGAGAAAAACTTAACTATGTTCTAGACAGTGACTGGATTATGCTTTCCTTCATAGCTCAGTGTAAACATGGTCTTAAGTTAGGCACCTAACTCCTGAATTGTTCCAGTGCCAAGCAACCTCAGAGATTCAAAATCTGAGTATAAATCACTCTAGACGAGAGTATTTTCTATGCCCAAGAGGGTAAAACAGTCCTGTGCTTTAGAAATACGCACCTTAGTGCTGTATGTACTTTAGAAATCTTTATATTTGGGTTTTATGTATTTAGTAAAGATCCTCTTGGATTACTGGTCTCCAGCGAAACTGTTCATCTAAAATGGAGCCCAAACTCATCAGACAACATGTCAGATCAGAATATTTTTAGCACAAATACAGATTGATTGTGTCTCGTGTTCCAGCTCAAAGCTAAGATTGATCAGGGGCCCTTTCTGCGCCTGGTGCATGGTCTGTATTGAATTGATTTTTCACATCATGTGTCATTCAAGAGGGGGCATTGTGGCTGGTGGTATAAGCTCCTGACTTGGTCAGTCCAATTCACTTGGATACTGATACTGCACTAACAGCTCTAAAGTTTCAGTCAGTGAGATTTCAGTACCTCTGGAAGATTCATGCTCTTACTAGCAGGGCCTGGTTTAGACTGTCTCTGTCATAGGCAATTAGACAGCTGAAGACAACATATTGTTTTCTTCACAGGGAAGACAATATTCATTTCGATACAATAGATAGATAGATAGATACTGTAGTATTTTATAAATACACTTATTGATGAACACTGAACACAGTGACAATGATTATCCGTGTATCAATCCATAGTGAGAACATTGTTTACATTACACAGTTTAATGAGAAAGGTGTTTGGCACTAAGAATTATGCCTTAAATCTTTTTAGAACGCATTTGATGTTAATTAACATGTGTGACAATGTTACATGCTGAACTTTTCATAGACAGGAACATGTGCCTTTTATTTGATTAAGCAAACCAGCAGGTCTAGATTGATCTCTCGGACTAATTTTCCCGAGGTTATCTTTAAACTATGGAGCTATTGTCGGAAAAGGTTTACCATTTCCTTTAACAGTTTTTATCTAAAAAGAGGCAACAACTTTCACAAAA
This sequence comes from Chanos chanos, assembly GCF_902362185.1. Lineage (NCBI taxonomy): Eukaryota > Metazoa > Chordata > Actinopteri > Gonorynchiformes > Chanidae > Chanos > Chanos chanos. The sequence continues at coordinate 14,208,631 of NC_044508.1, read as the reverse complement.
GAAATTCGAGACAGTGTGGTAACTCCACTTTATCAGTCTTCCCCCTTTATTTATATTTACACTTTGTTCTCATGGCAGCACCAGTGCCGTTTGAGTTTAATACAGAACGGGGAAGGACAAACGTGTCATGTAGAATGAATGAAACAGGAGGAACAGTATTAATGAGATACAACATGTGGTGCCTTTGAAATCGCAGCAGGTTGCCGCCAGTTGACCTCCGGGCAGATGGATCGAGTGGCTGTGCCTGTATCCACGCGCTCCCACCAGAGTTCAATACACACAAAAATGTGACCATGAAAAATCAACACCAGGCCAGCGCTCACACTACGCCAGCACACGATTTACAGCCGAAGTCCATGCCACCGTACCTCTGAGCAAAAGATATGAAATATTGTTCACCATATTAAGGAAAACTGAAAATCAATTAGAGATTAGGTTAAGGTTAGCTTAACCAAACCAGTCTGTTCCAGCAAAACATAACATTAAAGTCAAAGCATGGACTAAATCTAAAAATCTTTTGTGTGCTGTTCCGGCCGTTACATATCTCTGTGGTAAATATTTGTTGCCTAATTTGACATGCACGTTTGTAACGGGCAACGTACCTCTACCTAAATACACCTCCGAGTAAAAGTCCAATGGTTGACAAGGGATCGTGTCCACTAGATGACGCTGTTGCATAAAGTAAAGCTCCACTTTCACATCTTTGACGAAGACCTAAATAGATTTTTCTCCGACTCATTCTTCAAGCACGCTAAATTGTCATTTATCCTTTTTTAAAAAATGTAGCATTGGGTCGCACGTTCTATCACTTTTCATTAAAATTGTCCATAATGGGTAATACGCTCTGATGATCAGTTTTGCATTTCAAAGTTTAACAATGGTTTTAAAAGTTACAATGTTATACCACTGAGGTTGTGTACCATTTGGCGTATACGTGTTTGTAGCTGTAACAGGGAGTCTGTTAAACTCTAACTCAGACACATCAAGGAAGAGGGGGGCGGGGGTGAGTACACGACCCTTGCAGCCGCCAGTATCCCACAATGCCACTTGGTCTACTTTGACCTCGCTGATTTCTAGCCCGCTGAGAAGGTAGTGGCAGGTGGTGTGTGCTTGTGCTCACTGGCCATTGCATGGTGGATGATGGCCGCCTCAAAGCCTGTTGAACCGCAGACCGGGAGTGGTCTTCCCCGCTGGCAACTGGCACTCCTTGTGGGAACACCAATCGTACTGGGTGCCGGGGCCTTGTACCTTTGGAATCGAAGCCGTACGAAGGAGAAGCAAGGCAAACGGAACGGGGAACGGAAGACTCCAGAAGGCAGTGCTAGTCCTGTACAGGGCCAGCATGGAGCAACTCATCCACAGCAGGAGGAAATGGTAGGAACTTTAGCGTTAGTGCAGTGTCATTCAGACATTCTAGGTATGTTACCTAGAATGTCTGAGACTCTTAACGAATGAATGTTATCCACGTCGTTTCTGTATTATCTGCCAAACAGAGACAGCTGTCAAGGACACTGACTGACAGATACGGCTAGGTGAGCTAGTTGGGCTTGGCTAACGTTGGTTGTCTGATGGCAGGTGGCTAGATTGCTAATATTAGCACGTTTTCAATAAGATCGGAAGTAAAAACTTATTGTCATGTAGGAATATTGTATTACTTGGTAAGCTGACGACGTACACTATAAGTCACTAGTCTACAACTTCACTTTCTGCTGCTAATTACTCTTCATGAACTCGTACAAGATCTGTTAAATATATGGGGGCGGGGAAGTCTGCATGTGTAGCTAGCGGGTACTGAACCACTGAGCACGATTAGCAAGCTGTGCTAGTTAGCCATGCTAGCTAGTCAATGCGAGGACTGAGAAATCTGCGCACCTTATCTTAAATGTAATTCCTTCTTTTTGCCGACATAGTTACGTACGACTAATCTACTGGTGAGATACAAATGTAAAAAAAATACGTCATAAGTTTTCGCAAAGAAATGAAACGTTTTGTAAATAGGAGCTTAAAAGTAAAAGTATGTAGGTGAATTAGCTTGCCACATGTGCAATTACACAACTAACGGCTAAGGCCAGCCGTTAGCATTTAGCCTTAGTGGCCTGCCGGGTCCTGGCCCTATCTGCAATAACTTCTCTCACGCTGCTGATATGTAGAGCACTGTAAATTTTAACCAAACGGAAAACCACAGAGAGGGTCCAAGGGTCACAGAGACCCACCTATATTCGACTGTACTCTGTGTGCAAAACTTTACTGAATCTAAGTGAAATATGTAAACCCTATAACCCACTAATTTCAAAGTCGTAGGCATGAATGAATGAATGAAGGTAGCACAATTAATCTCGTGTTTAGTGTACACGCTTAAAAACCAATTAGTCAAATAAACTGATGCATTAACTTTACTTTTTCAAAGCCACTGCCAGCTGCTCAAAGCAGATTATTATTGGCTGAAGATGTGCTTTTATGTATCATTTACATGTGTCTCCAGCTCCACCCGTCAGACGTACGAAAAATAAAAGTATAATTAGGATGACTCATTGTGTATGTCAGAAATCATCTGGGCAGTGTGTGAAAAGCCAGGTGTACTTTAGAGCTTGCCGCCACACACACACTTTATGTTTTAAGATAAGATTTGATTGTTGTCATGCTGAATAACAATGGGGAGACAGCACAGGTCCTCTATCTGTCAGAATAGTTGTCAGGATTAACTCAGATCAACAGCTCACCGTTTCTGAGGGTTTTCTTCAGCCAATCAGTGTGCAGGCTCACAAAAGGGGCGGAATCTGTATTGCCTGTGTACAAATTCAATATTCCAATAGTGGTAGAAAATTTGCTGTCTGAGATTTTAATTCTTGTGAAATACAAAATGTGTACGTGCGCATTTATGATGGAGCACTGGTTGCAGAGTTGTCTACTTCATGAAAAAGATTCAACAATTTGCAGAACACCAACCTTTTTTTGCTTCCTGTTCTGTTGTCATGTTGTTTAGATGGAGCTGTGCCTGTGGTTCTGTGTCTTCATGTAGGAAGACAGATTATTGGGGGATCTGGACTAAGTACATACACACACACACACCGTGAGGGACTTATAGTCACAATGCCTACTAATCCCCTGTCTCTTGTTTACTGATCATTGGCTAAGCCAACCGCAGAGACAAAATGGTTGGATGTTGCAAGTGAAACTTTTTTAATCAAATCTCCATTACAAAAACTTTCACTGCGTAGATATATGAGTCTATTTAAAAGCTTAAAGTCAGTCAGATGTCCCTTGTCAAAAATCATTGAAGTAGTAGTTAGTACTGTTTGGTCTGTGGAAGGCAAAACATCATTACAACATTTTTGGCTAATTACATGAGCAAATGAAAGCTTTTCATCTTGGTGAGACAGATCTGTCTGTACATTTCTGGAAACCATTAAGATTAGGTTTCAGTGTGATTAGAAATGCAATTAAACGACCTCCACAGAGTCCTCTGGCATCGTGCTCCCAGGCCTGTGACATTAAACCAAACATGGACAGAGCAAGCATTTGTATCATTGAACCATGATCTGTATGATTTCTTTTTAATTGGGAACCTAAGCTGATGTGTTTTTGGAGCTTTGAAATGAATACCTCTAAACAGAAAGATGGAGGAGACGTAGCAGCCAGCCAAGCCGAAGGCAGTAAGGATTGCTTAGAGTTAGTCACTTTGCCTCCAACTTCAGCTGCATTTGAACGTGTCACGATGGTGAAATGACTGACAGTTTCTGTGGATGGCACAATGAGACTCCTTTAGAAATATATCCTTTCCGCAGCTTCGTGATGATGGGAGCGTTACATATTTGAAAAAATATTATTAATTTATATGGAATTAGAGAGGTCTTAGGCTATGTAGGACTGCAGCAATAACTGCATCACCACCATACCGTGGTATTAGGAGGCGTACCGTGGTATTAGGAGGCGTACCGTGGTGTTGAGCCCTTCACTGCCATTACCGTCATAGCAGCTTTTTTCCCCCCTTTTCTGAGAGTGCTGTTGTCCTCATGTAGCTTTTGGCTTGGTCTGTGGCCTTGTCTACGCATATCCGGATATTTTGGAAACTCACTTCTTTCTATCGTTATGAAAAGGATCACGTCCACAGCACATGCATTTTCTCCACATGAGAACGAGTAAACGATTCTAAAACGCTCAGACCTGTGCACTGAGTATACGCATAACATTTAGCAAGCGCATCGTGTCAATGTAAGTAACCTTCTGGTCGACTGACCGATCAAATCAATCGAGAGGACTGACACTGAGGAGAAGTGGTTTGCGAGTCTGGTGTTGAAAAGTAGTGAGCAACTGCATCTGTCAACAAATAATGTTATGGGGGGAAACATTCAATGTATGATAACCCTTGTCTATACCCATGTTTATTAATTATAATGCAACAAAACTCACGTAAAATGCTTTTAAATGTGTGTAAGACTTATTTCTTTAGTTTTAAGTTAATCAATAAAATATTTAATATTTTATATGGTGTTTGAAATGCACGCCATGAATAAACTAGTACAGTTAACCTAGGCGACGGCCTAGAACTCAATCAATCAATTTTTGTCTAGGACAGTAGATAGAACAGTAGAAACGATGTTTCTTGTTGCAAAGCCAAATGTGTCATTGCCAGTTCGGGCACATTTTGGGTTTGAACCCAATGACGAGGGGGAACCAGCCAATTGAGAAGAGGCAGTATGTCACATTTGCGGTAAAAAGGTATCAGTGAAGTGGGCTAACACAACAAATCTTAAATCGCATCTGAGAACAACGCATCATTCTGTGTGTGCTGGACTCGGACCATCAAGTGAGACCACTTCGGCAGGGTCAAGCACCCACCAAAGACAGTTGGGAGTCACAGAAGCTTTTGCGAAACTTAAAAAATACAACTGTGACGGCAACAAGTGGTGAGCGCTCAGATGAACAAATAATGAAACACAGGGGGGGGTTGGTTGCGGTATTATATTATATATATTATTCTTCGAATACCGCAGTAAGGAGATTTCTATATCACTGCAGCCCTAGTCTTATATGATCAAATTTCTAAAGGAATACAGCTACCTCCAAAACCCCAAGCCTGACACATTGAGATAGAAATAAAAAAAAAAAAGGGGGACATATCTACTTAGGTCCACACAGTGAATGTTAACACAACTTTGACTTGCGATTTACACATCCCCAAACTCTTAATTGCAGCATTCAGTTTACATTCTGTGAGCTTAGTTCTCTATTCTCAGTATCAGCAAACTGGACTGAATAGGGCTCAGGGATCCTTTGTCACTGCAAATGTGTTTGACTTTGTTTGGTGCCATCACAATCCTGTGTGTGTGTGTGTGTGTATGTGTGTATGTGTATGTATACATATATATATATATGTATAGATAGATAGATATAATAGAGAGGAAAATAATCTATCTATGTTGCTTGATATGTTAAAGAGGCTCTCTCCACTCTCCCAGCACACTGAGCACAGTTCCCAACCCCCCTCTGTCTGTCTGTGTGTCTGTCCACAGAGTCCTCTGGACAGAGCCCAGGCTGCCAAAAACAAGGGCAACAAGTATTTCAAGGCTGGCAAATATGAGCAGGCCATTCAGTGTTACACAGAGGCCATTTCACTGTGCCCCAAGGACCAGAAAGGAGACCTGTCCACTTTCTACCAGAACAGAGCCGCAGCCTACGAACAACAGGTCAGTGACCACTGTTTGGTTTCTGTTTGAAAACCCCCGTGACAGAAAGGTGCATTATTAGGCTGAAACAATTGAACTGTGACGTGGAGCTGGAGCGCGGGCTGGCACGATGTGACCGTGTGTTTGTGTCGCTGTGTAGATGAAGTGGACAGAGGTGGTTCAGGACTGCAGCCAGGCTGTGGAGTTGAACCCACGCTACGTTAAAGCTCTCTTCAGACGGGCCAAGGCCCTGGAACGACTCGACAACAAAAAGGAGTGCCTGGAAGGTAAACCGGCGCACCCCCCGAGCCTCCCATGTCATTTACATTCACATCTGTCGACTCACCCTGTCTCCGTTTATCACGGTTACGACAGAATGACAAGCCCTTCACCTTTTGTTCAAGCACCGCATTTGCATCATCACAACTACACTAATTCCATCATCCATCGTTTTAAAACCTGAAAGCCACTCGCATCTCATTTGTATGTAGAAAAGGCATGGTAAACAAAAAAAAAAAGCAAACTTTTGGTACTTTAGTGTGTATTATGGAAGATAAACCCTGAAGGCTGTCCTGTTCCTGTTCTAGCGCGTTGTGTTACAACTTTTTTTATCGCTCTCTGTAGATGTGACTGCGGTGTGTATTCTGGAGGCCTTTCAGAATCAACAGAGCATGCTGCTGGCAGATAAGGTGTTGAAGCTGCTTGGGAAAGAGAAGGCCAAAGAGAAATACAAGGTCAGAGCCCGCGCTGGCTTTCGCTTCCCGTTTAAAAATGCCACCCGAGTTCCTTTTTTTTTTTTGTAAGATAATCGGTTTCATCTCTCCGTCCGTTCTCACGCCGTAGAACCGCGAGCCTCTGATGCCGTCCCCCCAGTTTATCAAATCCTACTTCAGCTCCTTCACCGATGACATCATCTCCCAGCCCCTACAGAAGGGAGAGAAGAAGGATGAGGACAAGGACAAAGAGGGCGAGGCCGCAGAGGTCACAGAAAGGTCAAATGCCGTTATGTTTTGGGAAGAAAGTGACTGGACCTAGACAGTAATCCTGCTCCAGGGCTTTAAGTTAGCTGACTTACTTTTGCTAAATGGGCGAGAGGCTTTTTTCCCCCCTTTTTATAGGATCTGTGAAATGGTCCCTGATTTGAGACCATAAATGATCTTTTTAGAACTTGGTTGATGTATAGACTTTTAATGCTGTTTTAGTATTCAGTGATCGCAGAGTGAGTGAATCAGCAGTGTACCACTCTTGTAACATGAATAGTCAGACTAACATGAATACATAGTATATGTTCCGTGTGCGTTTACATTATAGCACATGAACTGTTCAGCAGCCCTGTAATACTGAACGCTCCTGTGGTATGTGAAACTCGTATAGTGTTGAATGGTTATGGCGGTGCATGCGACACACACACGGGTCAGTGTTTCTCAGTGCTACCCCTGGAGGACCAGAGCCCTGCACCCTTTGTGTATCTCTCCCTGCTCTAACACATCTGCTCCAGTTAAACAAGAGTCTGAATATCAGATGAGGAGTCAAATTGGCTGTATTAGAGCAGGGAGACATCTCAGAGATGCAATCCTGTAAGCCTTTAAAAACTGAATTGGGAAATGCTGTTTCAGTGTACAGTGCTAACAACTCCTACAGTATGTAATAAGTATACAGTGTTCAGTTGACCTGTATAGTTGACATAAATATGTTGTTCAGTGCTCTTTTAGTGTTGGAACACCTGTCTAATGTGTAAACTGTGTAGTGCGCTGCTGTGGTGTTGGCTGTTCATGGTGTATACTGGTTGTGTTGTGTACCAGCTCTGGTTACTTGCGGGCGAAGCAGTATATGGAGGAGGAGAACTATGACAAGATCATCAGCGAGTGCAGTAAGGAGATTGAGTCTGGTGGGAGGTACACAGCGGAGGCGCTGCTCCTCCGCGCCACCTTCTACCTGCTCATCGGCAACGCCACGGCCGCCCAGCCCGACCTGGACCGGGTCATCAACATGCAGGACGCCAACGTCAAGGTAACATCAGACCAGTGGAGACATGCTCAGTGACATTCCTGTAAACATTTCCAGAGACGTTAGGTGGTTGATTCTTTTAGATTAGGTTTTTGCTGTTGTTCTTGTATATGGATAAGTGAAGAGTTAAACTTGTGTGTGTTTGTATTTGTGTGTGTCTGTGTGTCTATGTGTGTGTCTATGTGTGTGTCTATGTGTGTGTCTGTGTGCGTGTCTATGTGTGCGTGTCTATGTGTGCGTGTCTATGTGTGCGTGTGTGTGTGTGTGTTTGTGTGTGTGTTTGTGTGTTTGTGTGTGTCTGTGTGTGTGTATTAGCTGCGGGCCAACGCGCTGATAAAGCGAGGCAGTATGTACATGCAGCAGCAGCAGCCTCAGCTCTCCACGCAGGATTTCAACACGGCGGCCGAGATCGACCCACGCAACGCAGACGTCTACCACCACCGCGGACAGGTACCATCTCATCCCTCATACTCTCTAACGCTGAGTCTGACCCCATGCATGTAACTCTTTAACACTCCACCGCCCATCCACTACTGAACTGTGGGTGGTTCTTAGTGGCTGATTACTCAGTGGCTGAGTCTTTTGTCATTTTTCACCCACAGCTTAAGATCCTGCTGGACCAGGTGGAGGAGGCCGTAGCTGATTTTGATGAGTGTATTCTACTGCGTCCAGACTCTGCCCTGGCCCAGGCGCAGAAGTGCTTTGCTCTGGTTAGTACCACCAGGAGGCGCTGTTGGGCATCATTATCTGGTTATATGAAGTACACAAAGGCTAAACTAAACCTGCTTCCATCATCTAAAAAGAGTCTTTTCTAAAGAAGGAATTGATGTTCTTTCTGGTTTGTGTATTTTTAGTATAGGCAGGCCTACACAGGGAACAACCCCTCACAGGTTCAGAAGGCCATGGACGGCTTTGAGGACGTGATCCGGAAGTTTCCAAAGTGTGCAGAGGGCTATGCTCTTTATGCACAGGTAGACATACACACCTGTATAATCACAGTTAAACTGCGTTGATACAAGTGCCTACATTCATTTGAGAACAGACACCCTCACACACATTGAATAAAAAAAATACCCACTCTGCTTTACATACACAGACACACATTTACCACACATTTACAATCTGTGCTCTGCCTGTGACTTGACTGTTGAGTCTCCTGGTTTTATCCAGAGGATATTCTAATCTCTTGGTTTGTTTCAGGCTTTGACTGACCAGCAGCAGTTTGGCAAAGCAGATGAGATGTATGACAAATGTATTGAGCTAGAGCCCGATAACGCCACAACCTACGTCCACAAAGGGTCGGTCTTAAGTTTTTGACTCTTTTTTCCCTCCCTGAGGGAGTTTAAACCGTGTCAATGATTCATTCTTACAGTCTTTCAAGAGCTAGCTCTTTTAAAACAGAACATGTCCTGCTGTCTCCACTGTGTGGTGAGAACTGGAGGATGTCTAGGAGCAATGTAGTCTAGTGAGTGTTTTTTGTGTTTTACAGTTTACTCCAGCTTCAGTGGAAACAGGATCTGGACATGGGCTTGGAGCTCATCAGCAAAGCCATTGAGATCGACAACAAATGTGATTTTGCCTACGAAACCATGGGAACCATCGAAGTCCAGAGGTTGGTCTTTTTTTTTTTTTTTTCTCTCCACACTTCACAAACAACCAGGTTTCAGAGGATTTAATCAACAGTCACGCTGTTTCGTTTAAAACGTGCCCCTCATTTCCGTGACATTTGACCTTTTTTTTATGTAAAAAGCCTTTGCTTAGTTTAGTGGTCGTGCAGTTTCACTCCCAGATTGGCTTGCTGTGAAAGTGTTTTGATCCAGGCTGTGTGCTGGGACTAAACGTGTGACTGTTCTCCACAGGGGGAATCTGGACAAGGCCATAGATATGTTCAATAAGGCCATTAACCTGGCCAAGTCTGAGATGGAGATGGCCCACCTTTACTCTCTGTGCGACGCTGCCTACGCCCAGACAGAGGTAGCCCGGAAATACGGGTTAAAGCCCCCAACGCTGTAACTGACCCCCCCATCCCCATTCCCACCCCACCTCCTCTTACTGCCCACCACATATCACATCATTTTATTTTATTAAAGACATTAACTCGTTATTTAGAAAGGAAAACCGAAAAGGTTCTGTGACCATAAGACTATGTTTACATCACCTTTTATTTGAGTACGATCGACAGTGAGTTTAAGGGGTGCATAGGAGGAGTAAAAAAAAAAAAAAAACACAATAGAGGGAGTCAGGGGAGGACAGAGTGAATTTGTGTAAAAGAGAGTCGGTGGTTTAGTTCACACGCCCCTCTTGGCACTTAGTATGGCCCAGGCCACACCCCAAACCACACATCCCCCCCAATCAGTTTCCCCCGCTGTGCTTTTAAACGACAAACAAGCTCAAGCATACTGTCGTCTTTGTCCCTGCCAACCTAAACCAGGATTTGTCTAAATTTGAGATATACTCAACCCATGCTCTTCTGAGTTTTTTTTTTTTTTTAGACACTAAAATAACTAAAAAGAATGTCAGAGCGAACATCACCAGTTAAGCTTTGTGAAGTTTGTTTGTTTAGTTTTTTCTACCCCCCCCATGTCTTTTTTTTGTCACTGTGATGCTAAAATGGTGCAGACTGTTCAGTTCTGTCTGCTCGCCTCCACATCCTAAAAAAAAAAAAAAACTAAATGCATTTTCATCCTCTGACAAGTGCAGGATTAAACTTGTAGTCAAGACGTGTATGTGTAATTAGTCTGTTCTGATGTCTTTGGTGTATCACTGGCATTGAAGAGAAAATGTGATAATGGGACTTCGACTATAGTCAGCTTTGAGGATGTGGGCCGTACCTTGATTTATTTGTTTGTGTGTGTGTGTTTGGAGGGTTGGGTAGGGGGCTCTTTTTGTTTTTTTTTTTCTTTTTTTTTTTTGCCTTTCTTTTTATATTCTGTACAGCATGTGTGAAATTTCACTTTATAAATAAACGTTAATATCTTTATTCTGCTGTAACACTGCTCTCCAGCCTTTTGGTTGGAACAAAATCTGGATAAAATTGTCTCCATAAACAAAATAGATTCTACCTGAACTGTGAAAAAACTGGAAGCTTTGTTTTTGGGTTTTCTTTTCTTTTTTTTTTTCCCTTTCTTTTTTTTTTTTTTAAATTACCTTTTTTTTTTAAACAATGCTTAGTCTGTATTCAGACCAGAGGGGACAAAATGTTCTATCATGAAGCTTTAGTGACTCATGTCAGTTCTGATCATCACGTTTGATCTCCAGTTGAAGTGGAATTAAAAAGGAAAAAGAATTAAAATATGACTGAGTATATTCTCAGATATGCACCTAAAAATGACAAAGAGGAGTCATAAATCACATAGTTATGAGTCAAACACTCCCGACGATGAACAGCATATTGACCAGTCTTTGTTGCCTCAGCATCATGGAGAATGTTTCACCAATGTTTTATAGACAGCTGCTGGCATTTTCCTCTGCTTTTCTTCTGAAACATTATCAAGGGTAGTACTGACTTTGCTTATCCTGGCTTTGCCCTAATCCTGCATTCTGATGCATGCCAAAAATGTCCTGTCAGGTTATGAGGTTGAGCTTCATTTTGGCCAGTTTAGAGTTCTTAACAAACCATGTGTTCATAATCCTTGCTTTCTGCTTTCTTGTACAAAAAGCACTGAATATACTGTCCTACAGCAGAGTGTACAAATTAATTATTATTTTTTTTCTAATCACTCTGCATTTTGTATAACCATCCATTTTCTCATCCTTCAGGTTGTGTCGTTACGTCATATTTCACTCAGTTTCACTACAGTGAGTTTCTCGTTACTGAATAAATTGAGCTTCACCATGAGAGGTTTCTTCCCTCTGATTTACAGGGCTTACGCATCTTTTTGGGAATACTGCCCTTTGTCAACCTCTGCCCTTTGCTTCTTAGAAGTATCAGTACCTGATTAATTCTTCATAAAACACATCTGCACTTTGACACATCTGTTCCTCTCTCTCTCTCTCTCTGCACTTTCTTTGACTGTAAAGGCCCTGTGAGTCAGCACACTAAAAGCCTGAACACTAATGCCTTACTGAGGGTTTGCAAAGTAACACCCACAAACGACATGTAGCTAAACATTCAAATTTCTGTCACGTGCTTCCATCTCTATTGGGTGAAGTTCTTATGTTCTTTGATTTTGGGATAGATACTGTAGTAAGATATAGTCTCAAAAGGGTTTCCTAATAGTTTGGGAGTTTTAACTGAATTAACTGACATTAACTGAATTTTGACTGGCTCATTTTAGGCTTCATCTTGTTATCTTTTTAATTCAAATTATTCTTAAGCATCACTTTTTAGTAGCACTTTATGATTCCCCTCTATGTGAATACAAGAATCTGTTAATGGCAGTCAGTGATGTTGAATTAAATAATCTCTTCTCAAATGATATCTTGAAAAATGTCTTGTTGACAATGCAGTTGTTTTAGTTATAATAGAGTGCATTTGCGTTCTAATCAAACTTCTTCCTATCTGTGTATTTTGTGTAAATATTTGTCAAGTGAATAGTGTGAGATGAGTGCAGTTTATGAAAAGGAGCAGATATATTATCAGAGATGAGATTATATGGGAAAGTGTCCCACCATGCATGTCAAATTTCCTGTGATGTTTTTGAATTTGCTTGCTTTTTTTCAGTTTAGAGGTGGAAATGCATTTGACTGGATGAACCAAACTTCAGCTAGAGAAGAAGTTTGTCATTGCATGTTTAAAACTCATAAAAAGAAACTAACTGACTGCTGAAAAAAAATCGATTTGAAATAAAGTGCATTTGCTGAAAGAAATCTCCCCGAAACGGAGATTATATGTAAACATATTTTATCCCTAATCTGGTGTAATACATTCCAATGCACAACCAGTGCTACCAAAGACAGGCCAAAGAGCTGAAAACATTTTGGAAGAAAAAAGTTGTTGGTGGGATATTTTTTGTAACGTTAATGTAAATTTAAGACAGCAATTGCCATAATGTTAAATAAAATCATTTCGCTGTTTTTTTGTTTTTTTTTAGTAAACGAAACGTGTGTATTTAAGACTTTATGTGGTTCCCAAATGCATTCACCATTAACTTCAGTTGTCTAGATGTCCGAGAGATGTCTGTAGGTCGTTCGGGTAATGAGTGGTGGATCGGTGGAGCGATATTCTGGTGTGTAAAAGAAATCTGCGGGCTAAAGCGAGATTAACTGTGTGAATTCTTCACGTTCATATTTACTGTTAATTTTAGATGCTAAGGTCCACTTTCTCTCCTCTGCAAGTGTAAACGGCAGGGTACTGCAGCACTCTCACAAGAACTACGAAGACCTCACAACCTCTAAGTTAAAAATGGTCGCATACGACATAGGAAGCATAGTGATGGTGGGTCATGTTTTATCCCCACTTTTATACGTTAACATAAAGAAAAATGTATTGGAAGAGCGTGGGATACAGTATATAGTAATTTAGTCGTACAGCACTGGAAAAAAACAGTCTAAAAGTACATTTATTCACTCAGTTCTGAAGTGTAAAACTATTGTTAACCCAATTGTCATATTCTCTTATTTTAATGATGCTTTAAACGTGAGGGAATGGAGCTTTTGTAAACTGAGTATGTCTTCAACTTGTCCAATAAAACTAGATAAATAACAAAAGCTATGTTCATGGTTATTGATTGAGAGTCAACAAGTGTCAAACTCGTATGTTCACGACACAACCTTGGTATATACGGCAATTTTGACGTGGACGTCAACACAGCAATGGCGGATGCTGTAGAGGAAGTTCTCCAAGGCAGCTGGTAAGTAAATAGACTATTCCAGTTTAATAACGCGAAGCGGTCCTGAACAGCCACTTTTAAATAAGTATACAGCTTGAAGTATGGATCTCAATGGCATAGTTGTGGAGTACGTATTGACTAAGTGAAGAATGCGACTAGATCGGTAGCTGGAAAAAGAGCGATGCACTCTTACGTGTGATGGCGTTAGCATAGTTAGCTACCAGACCTCGGTTCACAAAAGGAGGTTGTGCATTGTTAGCCAGCTAGCGACCAATCTGCTATAGTAGCTAGACAAGGTTGACAGTGTGTTTCCAGACCTTCACGCTTTACTCCCAGTTACACTCACTATATCGACTTTATTAGCTTTGTTTTTTTATCCAATATATTCCCCTCCGAAATAAATTAAACCCGTTCGGGATACCGGTATGGATTACATAGGCAGCTGGCTGGGTTGATGGGTGTGTGGTGTCTTGAAGAAGCTAATGTAGCCTAGTTAGACTTTTAAATACGAAATACGCTATGTCTTTGTAATTCTCTGGAAGTTTTTCGTTGAGAATGAAGAATGCGTTTGTGAAGTTTTGTTACCGATAATATTAAGGCTTTCAGGTGTGTGTTTTGCGAAATCATATCGAACAGATACTAGACTGTATCAAGATTGGCTTTGATTCGTTACCGAAACCTCTCGTGTTCTTCCTCAGAATGTCAAGCAGTTTATGCTTTTGATGCTGTCTACTTTCGTTTCTCATCATATCACATCATTCGAGAAAGACCAACGTATCACTCACGCTCCCTAAAATGTCTCTCATTGATTCATTAACTTGATACAGGAATTCTGTGGGTCGAGACATAACCCTGTATTTTGACATGCCCTGTGACTGAATGAGTCTTGACGTCAAAATGCTCTTCTTTGCATGCCAGACATTTCTTAGCTACTACGTGACAGCAACAATACGTCCTGCTATAGGCGTTTATGTTCAAGCTTGGTATAGTTGTCTTTTCACAATAGTAGCTGTCATCACCGGGTGTTCAATAAATGGCCGACTTAAAGTACAGTCCCTACAGCATATTTTACAGGGTCTTCTTTAAATATTTGTTTAAATAGATGTTGAGCATATACCAAAGAAACAGAAATTACCAGCCTGTCCTGTCATATAGGCTAGATAATATCAGCTTTCTTTACTATGGCTATAAATGTTTCCTTTTACTGTCCAAAGAATTAATTCAGATTTCAGGTGCATTCAAACCTAAGTACTGTCACCTCTCTGTAAAGTTTATTTGTTAACTTTCCTTAAAGTGTACTTAGTTGTGACTCTTTTTAAAAGAAAAAAAAATGCTGTATTTTTGTAATCTTCTTTAGCAAGCACTGAAGCTGCTGAAAAATTTGGAATAACTATATGTGAATCTGACTTCAGACGTTCCAAGTGTGTCAAAGCTCTGAGCTCCCACTGAAGCAGATGAAAGGCAGTCCTCTTTAGAGTGCTCTCGCACACACACACACACACACACACACACACACACACACAAACACAGCTGTGCTCTATGGCCATTGTGTTCTCTTCCGCTGAGTGTGAAAACTGAGGCTCTCTTTATTGCAGAGACACTGGGCAGGAAGACGACTGCCTCTAATTGGAAAGTAAAATGTGGAAGGGTGTGTGTGTGTGCTTGTGTCAGCTTGTGCCTTTTTTTCTGCCTTTGAGAACACAATATGTATGATGATCTCATTGAAAGAAAACACACACACACACACACACACATCTGTCACTTCCCGTTTTCTGTCTCCTCAAGCTCTCATGAAATCCAAGTGTACATCCCGTCTGCGCCATTACTGATATTATCATTCGTTTTCAAAGCCATACATTTCATATGCCATCTGTTAGTACTGCTGTTTGCTAAGTGATGATACAGAATTTCTTACAGGCTTTTAGTCGGTGGTCTACAAGTTGTCAGATAGTCCATTCCCTCACACATATCTTTTTTCTCTTAATTCATTAAGTCTTCTTATCATAGCTTATGCTGTAATCACAATTTCTTATCATAACCTTTGCCCCATTATCTGTCAATAGATTTTTTTTCTTTCTTACATGAGTCCTGATATTGAGCCAGAGTGTCTCTTAGACCTGCCAGTAAAACTGAAGGCTCTTGCTGTAAAGACAGAGCCCTTATGCTCAAGGCTCAGCCAAAGACACACTCATAGACTTTACACTCCAGTGATTTAAAGTAATAGACATGTTTTAAAAAGCCTATAAACCGTAATGCACTGTGTGGCCAGAGAGGTGCTGGTTTTTACTGAAAAGATTCTGTCTGTCTGTCTGTCTGTCTTTCTTTGTCTTTTTCTCTTTTTCTGACCTTCCCAGGAGGCAGTGCAGGGCTTCTGTGCTGCTCACACACAGTGTTTCTGTCTGTGTGGGCTGTGTTTATGTTTGTGTTGGGTTCATGAGAGGCAGTCAGACAGCTCAGCTGTGCTGCTTCAGGGTCAAGCTTTTTGGTTACCTAAGAAACGGCAGGGACTTGGACCTCTGTCCTATCCTCTGAGAAAATCAGCCTGTTGTGCAATTCAGTCTTCTTTCTCTCTCTCTTTCTCTCACTCACTCACTCACTCAAGCACACACACACACACACAGTTTCTGGTCTGTTCTGATTTCTCTGGATCTAATTATCATCTTCATTCTCTGTGATGGGATAACCACGCCTCTATACCTCTTTACTACGACACATCATCTCTGATCAAGTGTGCTTTATCTGCTTGGCTCTGTTACAAGTGCTAAATATTTAACCTATGTCCTTGGTAGCTTTTCTGTTTTTTGTTTTTTTTTTAGACATTTTAGACTTTACGGCAAACATACAAATCACCAAACATATAAAATTTTCCGAAGTGCTTCACCCAAGACAAAAATAAAAAACCATTCTTTAATATATTCTACAGCTGTAGTGCTATCATTTTTGATCATGTGTGTGAGGAGGTGCTGGTCCCTTTGGGAGTATGAGGTGCCTGGTGTTAATGATTACTGGGATTCTTGTGTGGGCAGTAATCTGATGTGTTTTTGCTGTCCAGGGACCAGGATCTGGCCGAGGCGTTGGACTCACCTGGCTGTGAACTGGAGGCAGAACCGGATGTCATTCAGGTCAGAGACCTGGCTCCATCGCAGAGAGCCAAGCTATGGATGGTAAGAGAGTCCACCAGAGCCGTGACCGTGCGTGTATGACAGAATGGTTGAGTGTAATAATATGGAAGAGGGAGAATGGATGTCATGTATGTACAGTATGGATTAAAGAAAAGTCCAGAAGGGTGTTAGTTTGAGGAAATGTGTTTGCCTCCTAAAGCCACTGCTAGTCTCAGACGTATAATGACACCATTGATCTGCAGTTAATTAGAGTGACACCAGTGAGAGCTCTAATTCTCTTTCTCTAATGTCTCTCTCTCTCTCTCTGTCTCTCTCTCTCTGTCTCTCCCTCTCTCTCTCTCTGTCTGTCTCTCTCTCTGTCTGTCTCTCTCTCTCTCTGTCTCTCTCTCTCTGTCTCTCCCTCTCTCTCTCTCTCTCTCTCTCTGTCTCTCTGTCTGTCTGTCTGTCTCTCTCTCTCTGTCTCTCTCAGACTGCTCTGAATGTAGCGGGGAAGGGAGACAGTCTGTCTGCGTGGGATGGGCTGCTGGACCTGCCTGAGCAGTCACTCATACACCAGCGCAGTCAACAGCTCATCGGTACTTCACACTCACAGACGCCAGAACATGTGTCACACACTCCTATCGTTACAGGATTAAATAAAAACAATAACATTCTGAAAGCACCTTGCCCGGAGCTATCCCCATTGTCCCAAAACTGAGCTCTCCTGCTATGTCTAATGTTGCTTTGCTGGTTCAGGTATCTGAGAGATACACTATAGCACTCACACAATGCTGCTCCAAATACATGTTTCCCTGATGAAAAAGGCCGATATACAACCTGCAGCCTCCAACTAGCACATACACACACACACACACACACTTTTTGTTTCACCATTAGGCTTTGCATTGTCAACTTCCATCTGTTTCCAACAGTCTAGCACTAGCCTCAGGGGTTAAGCCCAAAAAAGCAGTTCATTCACAGGGCAGAGGGGCTTGGCAAGCCCCAGGCCTGAACCTTGGGTGTAGGCCTGTAGCATGAGAACATGAGAAATGTACAGAGAGATCAAGAACCAGAACAGGAACGTAGTTTTGTTATTGTAACTAGAGCAGCAGACTTGGTTCATATGAAAGTGAACATATGAGAGTGAGCCCTGGCTTTGTGTGGATTTGCATAGATGAGTTGGGGGTTGGAGAGGAGGAAGGAAAAACACTGGTATCAGATGTGGAGTCGGTCATCACCTTCTACTGTAAATCCAGAAACGTCACCTTCACTCCTGAGCTCAGCTGGCCTCACCTCCTCAAACCACTCTTGGGCTTACAGCTTCCCCGCAAAGACCTCTACAACTGCTTCTATGCCATCATGAACAAATACATCCCACGGTGAGGCCCTGTTTCAATGCGTGCGTATGTGTGCACGTGTGTATGTCTGTGTGTGCGTGTGTGTTTGTGTGTGTGTTTTACTGTGTTTTCTATGTTGTGCTGTAGCTCTGTCACAGTTTTATGTTAATATGATAGAGTATGTGAATATCTGTTTGGTGTGTGTGTGTGTGTTTTTTATTATGCATGTTCTATTGTGTTCTGAATAACCTTAATTCTTAGAATGATGTCTTTTTGACTGATTGATGTCCTAACATAGTGGTTTGTGTGCGTGTGTGTACGTGTGCGTGTGTGTGCGCGTGTGTGTGTGTGTGTGTGTGCAGTGAGTGTGTGAGGAAGGGTCGGCCGTTCCACCTCTACAGGCTGCTGCTGCAGTACCATGAGCCTGAACTCTGCTCTTTCCTGGACACCAAGAAGATAACACCAGACTCCTACGCCCTCAACTGGGTCAGCCCCCGTGGTTTTTTTTTTTTTACTGGTCTCCACCAAGTAGACCGGGCTTACTGGGTTTGGATTCTTACACAATCACAACTGAAAAGTTTTCTGATGGACTGAATAAAAGAACAAGTGTAGTCTGGTTATTTGAAAGGACAGACAGGACTACTGGACTGTTAGGCCTAGTTTTTCAGAAAAGGATCAAGTCTAGTCTCAGACTAAGCTACAAACAAAATGCAGTTTATTTGAGGAGGTGCTTAATCCTTGTCCTGCTGACCAAATTTAATATTGGTAATGCCTGCTTTGCTCTGCTTTAGCCTTTACTGCTTATTTTCAGTGATGCGTCAATTTAAAATTCAACTTGAAATGAGCTGTCTTTGTTTTTACTCATGTTCTCTTGTGTAATCTGTAATCTCTGGTCTTTGCCTGGCGTGCTGAGGTGTGACTGTTTCATTTGCCCTTTGGCCCTTGCAGTTAGGCAGTCTGTTCTCCAGTCACTGCCCCGCGGAGGTCACTCAGGCCATGTGGGACGTCTACCTGCAGCAGGCCGACCCCTTCTTCATCTTCTTCCTCGTCCTCATCATCCTCGTTAATGCCAAGTACGTCAAAGCCAAGTCCAAACATGCTAAATCTGGACCTGTAATGTATCAAAGTGAGATTTGTGTGGGAAAAGCACACGGTTAAGACCGGCCTGCCGGGTCATTCTGTGATCCCTACAGTAATAAATGATCGCAGTAGAGTGACGGTAAATAAGAGTTTGTAGTGTTTACCTGTCAGCTCCCAGGGCTATGCTGTCAGTTAATGTCTCACTGACTTCCACCGCACTGTGTTGGGAGTGGGCTGAATGTTTTATTTCTCTCTCAGAGACACCATTCTAGGCCAGGAGGGAGAGAGCAGAGAAGAGATTATCAGTACGTTTTCTCCCTCTCTCCTCATATTTCTCACCATGCTCTGAAAATGCTTCAGTGTCTGAACTGTCTTTGTGGACCAGTCTCACACAGGCGTGTGCATGTATCTGTGTGCGTGTGAATGTGTGCGTGTGTCTTTGTGTGTACGTGTGCATGTGTGTCTGTGCATGTGTGTGTGTGTATGTGTGTTGTACAGAGCTACTGGAGGGATCCCCTGCTCAGCTGGAAATTGAAGACATTGAGGACTTGTTCTCATTGGCTCAGTATTACCTCAGCAAAACTCCTCTCTCTCTCAGAAAGGTTATCATATGTTATTAATATCTCTCTCTGCCTCCATAACATTCTCTCTCACTGTCCTCCTGGCGCTTGTAATTAACTTTGGTGTATTTGAAATGGAACCATTCAGATGCACTGCAGTAAAAGCTGTTCAACCAGTTTGTCTTTGTGGTATACTAAAATTGTAATTATGTGTTTGTGTGCGTGCGTGTGTGTGTGTGTGTGTGTTTGTGTGCGTGCGTGCGTGTGTGTGTGTGCGCGCATGTGTGTTTGTGTGCTTGTGTGTGTACAGGAGAATCAGACTCTGTTTGGGAGCAGTCTGGTGGCTCTGAAAGAGGAGGACATGGACCTGAGTCAGGCCCTCTGTCTGCCTGTGTCTGTTCCTGAGATCCTACAGGCCAACCATCTACAGCAGGTCAGACCTCCTTCACCACACCACATCACACACACACACACACACTTACAAACACACACACAGACACACACACACACACACTTACACACACACACACACACAGACACTCTCACACACACACACACACAGACTATCACATGTGTCGTTATGAATGTCTCTTTAATGTGCTTTAGGGCATTAATGAATATGCCTGAGTGTTTCTGGTGGTTTATGGATGATCTGAGTTTGTGTGTTGTTTTTGTGGTGTAGGATGGCGTGCGTTTCTTCGTGGTGGACTGCCGCCCTGCAGAGCAGTACAACGCCGGCCACCTCTCCACAGCCTTCCACCTGGACTCAGATCTGGTAAGACACTTCAGTTCCCTGCAGTACATTAGTGTGAAAAGACGAGAAGAGATAGTTGTGTTAATATGATGGTATGCTCCTTCGTGTTAAGTAATGACGAACGTGTTTTGGCCGCTCTGTTGTCATTTTAAAAAGAGCGTATGTAACTCTCTGTTTCGCTCCTGTTCATTCTGTGTCGGCGATGTCGTGGCGACCAGATGCTGCAGAACCCGTCGGAGTTTGCTCTGTCAGTGAAGTCCCTGCTGGAGGCGCAGAAGCAGTCTCTGGAGTCAGGCTCCATCGCCAGCGGAGAACATCTCTGCTTCATGGGCAGCGGCCGCGAGGAGGAGGACATGTACATGAACATGGTGCTAGCTCACTTCCTACAGGTCAGAGCACACACACACACACGCACGCACTCTCATAACATACACTGTGTTTTATGTAATATGAAAATGTACACTACAGATGAAATATGCCTCCACACGCTAAATCTCTGGTCTTGTTTTATCATTTGTAGAAAAACAAGGAATACGTCAGCATCGCCAAAGGTGGATTTATGGGTAAGTGCGGAGGTCATTAATGCTAAGTCTTCTGTGAGTGTGTCTTAGGTTTGTTGTTCTGGGTTATATGAGTGTGTTTTAGGTTTGTTGTTCTGGGTTATATGAGCGTGTCTTAGGTTTGTTGTTCTGGGTTATATGAGTGTGTCTTAGGTTTGTTGTTCTGGGTTATATGAGCGTGTCTTAGGTTTGTTGTTCTGGGTTATATGAGCGTGTCTTAGGTTTGTTGTTCTGGGTTATATGAAGTTTTAATTTATTTTGGTTTGTGGTTGTGGCAGCCCTCCAGCAGCACCTTGCAGACATGAACGTGGACAGTGGCCCAGATAACGTTTACGTCAACTGGATCGTCAGCACATCAGGATCCCATGGCAGCCTGAGCTCCGCCGATGTGAGTGTAACATTGTGTGTGTGTGTGTGTGTGTGCGCGTGCGCGCATGTGTGTGCACACATTTTTGTGGAGTTGATTAAATGTACGTGGGATACACAATCTAAATGCATCTGAAGAGTTTCCAGATTAATCCTCAATTGACAATTTTCAGATCAAACTTTAAAGAAAACAAGTTGCTGTAACTCACAGTACAGCACATTCATGGAACGGAATATCGCTGGCAGTGTCTCCTAATCTTAAAACTGGCTTATACCATCTCTTTCTCTTATGAGGAGGGAGTTTAAAAAGGTTCATGCCATTTCTCTTTCATAAAGGGGGACAGCAGCGGAGAGGGCAAAGGGGTCAAGTCCTTGGTCAACAAGATGACCTTTGCTCTTAAGTCGAAGTCTGTCAACGTGAAGGAGAAAGTCATCAGCTTTATCGAGAACACATCCGCACCTGTGGACAGGTGAGCTTCGCCCCCCCATCCCCCACCCCACCCCCACCCTCACTGAACCCCCTCATGACTCTTCTAGAACCCTCTGCCTAATACCACATCATCTACCACTTAAATTCCAATCCAGACCATAACATTTATTTGATATTAAACAATAATCATAAGCTGCTTTTGCCGTGTGAAGCTATTTTTTTACAATTATTTAGTAACATGCAGTGGTTATGATTAACCCATTACTCCCCGTTCCCTGTTATCCTGCTAGACTCTCTTTCACTCTACCTTGGCCAGAGAAGCCCCTTCCAGATCGGTAAGGTTCAGTCAGCGGCTTGTCTGCCCAAAAAAAATGTACGTCTAGGATGGCACTGCCGGTCTGCTCTTGCGTGGTGCCCAGGAGTCAAAGATGTCCGAGTCCTTGCACACTTGCACTGCGGAGCACTAACACACACACGCATTCATCCACAGACATACACACACACACACACACACACACACGCGCGCGTGTCGACTGTGTGGCTCACTAACACGCACTGTCTGTAGCAGCGCGCATCCATGCATGCATCCTCCAGAGCAGAGGTCGGATATCGTGCGGAACATTCTGGTAACCCGTGGCTTTGTCTCACGCAGTCTGGTCAACGTGTCGGAAGCACTAACATGGCGCTTGGCATTCATTCTCTGTTTCTTTAGCTAGCAGCACTACCCTCCTAGTCTGCCTGCCTCGGCCGTCTGGTTCAGATGGAACCAGCCTCGAACCGCGGTCTCACATCCGTCTGTCTGGACAGAACACGAAAGCTTGTTCACAGTTAATGAGATGGTCAACACAGCTAAGCAAGAGCTGCAGAGATGCCCTAATTAGCACGGCTTTGTAAGACAAGATGCAAAGTCCTCCAGTAATTTGTATTGCTTATGTCACTGTAAAGTGTCAATGAAAGACAAATTTAAAAACAAGTGCTTAAGGTGCTGTTATCTTTCTTGTTGTGTTTACCATCTCAAATATTGTGTGACTCATCATCTTTGGTCTCCATAGCAACACTTTTATTAACCTCACTCTCCTCTTCAGTCATGCAGCTCAGCCAGCGCTGATGTCTCAGAAACACTCCGTGTATGTGTGTGTGTGTGTGTGTGTGTGTGTGTTGGGGGCCTCTCTCTTATACTGTAGTCTCTCTCCTTTAGACATGTGAGTAGCAGTGATCGGTTGGGTAAACCTTATCGAGGCGTGAAGCCTGTGTTCAGCATTGGGGATGAGGAGGAGTACGACACAGGTAAAAACTCAACACCATTCACTTAACGCCACCACTCCAACACTACTGATCGCAGAACAGTGTCTTTACCCTGACATCATCCTTAAACCTTGACACAACTAACCTTATACTGAACGTACTGAACACAGCTGACTTAACACTCTTTTCCTGTTCATCGTAATGTCAGCACACTTTCTTCTTGTGATATTGTTCTGTCGGTGTCAGTCTCATTTGTTTTTGTTTTTTTTCTTTTCTTTGGTTCTCAGATGAAATCGACAGCTCGTCCATGTCCGACGATGACAGGAAGGAGATCGTGAATATCCAGACGTGGATAAATAAGCCAGATGTGAAACACCACATCCCCTGTAACGAGGTTAAAGAGACTGGACACATGTTCCCCAGGTGAGATGCACGCTGATGCCTCTCTGTCCTGTGATCTCACACCTCACCTGAACACAGCGGCATCTGACACATGCTCACACTCACAAAGACAACAGCACATGATTAACACATTAATCAGATCAGAGCAGCAGAGGAGAGAGCTGTGTCCAGTGGAAGACACTGTGTGTGTGTGTGTGTGTGTGTGTGTGTGTGTTTTCATGCATGTACTGATGTTTAGTCGTGTGACATGTCACATGTTTTTTTTGATATCACAAGAAAAAAAGCTTGCTTTTATCTTTCATTCTTATCTCTGTCTCTCTCCCTCTCTCTGTGTCACACAGCCACTTGCTGATCACGGCCACACACATGTACTGTCTGAGGGAGATCGCGTCTCGTAAAGGTTTTGCCTACATACAGTCACGGCAGGCGCTGAACTCTGTGGTGAAAATCACATCAAAGAAGAAACATCCAGAACTCATAACCTTCAAGTTTGGCAACAACAACGCTGCAGGAGTGGAGATTGTAGCAGTGGAGAGGTAACTCAAGCCTCCATACATCTCCTCACATTTATTCACACTTCAGTTCACAAAAGTTACATCACATTAGCCCGCATCAGGCTGATTTTCAAATGTAAAACCAAGAGCGTCACTAGTGAGCAGTACCTTACAAACTCACTGACAGTGTTACTGGATTTCTACTAACTGGAAGCTCTAGCGAATTGGGCCTTCAGAGAATAAAGACCTGTTTTTAGCCGTAAGGGTAAACAGAAAATATCATCAGAATATGATTATTGTGCTTTTAATAATACTGGCTTTTCTGTCTCTCTTCGTTAGGTATTTGATACCAAATGCAGGCGATGCCACTAAAGTCATTAAACAGCAGATCATGAAAGTGCTGGATGCTTTGGAAAGTTCATAGAGACCTGGACAGTTACTCTCTGCACCGGCCACATCAGCCACAGGGACGGTCAAGCAACAAGCTCCTTCTCTTCTGTCTGTCTCTCCACTCCTCCACAAAGGACCTAAAAACAAAATAAAACAAAACAAAAAGGACATGCGGTGTTGCTCTTATACCCTGTGCTGTCATTTTTGTTCGGGGTGTACGGCCAACGTAACCAACGGAAACATTAGTCGCACTGTTGGCTGAGTGACAGCTGGACTTTCACACTCTTTGTGCTGTTAAACATGGTTGTTGTTTTCAGTGCTCTCCTGATTCAGGTCGGAAAACTGACAGAATTGGCCTAAAGCGGAGGTTTTTTTGCGGAATTCTTGGAATGTCAGTCTCCAGCTTTAATCAGAGACCGCTGCTCTTTGTATCACTAGCAGGACCACTCAATAAGAGAGTGGAATTTATATTTAAAAAAAAGGAGAAAAGAAAAGAAAAAAACTGAAAATTCATAACACGAACATCATCAGTGTTCTGTTCTTATTTAAGTTATGAATTCATTTAAACGGTTAGCCATTGAAAAAAAGTATGACTGCTACCTTTTTGATGTTCTTTGCTGATGTAACTGGTAAAAAGATGGTAGCGTATTAGCCTAATCTGAGCAGTATTTTCAGCAGGGATTTGGATTACTGAGATTATTGAGATACTAAGATGAAATATAGCATGTGAAATGTTTTTGGGGTTGAGGGAACAACTCCAGTTTAATTCCAGTGATGTCATAAGTAAGTCTTTCCTGACAGTTTAAAAAAAAAAAAAAAAACAGACCTGTGCACCTGTCCAGGTGACTAACTGCACACTCTTTAGTGTACTCTGATTTACTCATCATCTTTATTTATACATGCTTAAGTTAATGTAAATATACTCTATTTGATACCTGCCTCCACTGACCCCTTTTTCAGCTGGTAGCCTTAACAAATACTCAAAAAAATGAAAAAAAAAAAAAAAATCAAATTATGACATGAAACAGATTGACTTGAGAGTTTATGGATGAATATTCTGTATATTGTGCATAATTGTGAAACAGTTTCCCTGTGGTTTGAATGAATGGAAAATGAATACACAGTGCTTACCAATAGACAAGTCTCTGACCTGCCTAAAGACAAGAGCTGGTGTCATAAATAACTTACATTAACCTTCCTACTGTCAGTGTGTGGACAGATAAGACTGTTTCAGAGCACATGGCTTTAAAATTATATTGTCCTTCAACTGAATATCAAAGCGACACTAAGAGTTAACCCTAAAGAATGTACTAGCCCTGAATTTATAATTGATGACATAATGAGTTATGTATCACTGTAGCACAAACAAAATGTGATTTCAACTTAAAACTTTCTGTTGCCATTTGTGAAAAGCCCTTTATATGTTATACTTTAGGCTTTTGAATAGATGAAGATTTTGACAAACCCAAACGTGTCAGTTTTCATCTGCTCAGATTCTTTTTTGAAAAACTGTACTGTGTAACTCTCTGGCCTTGTCATCCATTTAAAGATGAAAATATATTAATAAAAAAAAATTGTGTTACTTTGTCACTGGCCCACTCTATGCAACAGTTTTGGAAAGTAAAGACAGTACAGAGGAATACTTAGTGGGACACCGGGAACAGTTAGTTCATTTTTTTTTTTTATTTTGCCCCTCCTTTGTTAAAACGTGGTCTCTTTTCCCCCTCAAAATAAATGGTATAAAACTAATTCTGCTTTTCAACCTGTTTGTATATTTATTTTCTGTTTAAAGCACCTTATACAGTTATTTTTTTGTAACCACGTTTGTTTTAATAAATTTACAGTTGAACTGGAACTCTGCATACGCCAGTACTGAAAGTGTCTTGATTTCCATGTGTCGTTCTCTCATTGATGCACTGAGATTTTCCTTAATTTTTTCTGTTGTCAGGTGTTGCTCTATTTCCACACTTACTTAAAATGACCAGAAAATAGTTCCAGGTTTTGTGCGGGCATAAAAACTGAAGACATTAGTGCAGCATCTGAAAACTTTACAGTGATAGATTAAACTCAGTCTAACCTTACAGAAACCCCTTTTATTGAAACCGAAGGAGAAAGGTCTATCCTTTAATTCAAGTCTTAAGCCTCCGTGGAACTATTTGCGAAACCCAGTCCTTATCCGATTTAGCCTCTCTTCAGACAGATACATCCTAACATAAAAATGAGCTATATACTGATTTTCTAAATTCTAATCAAATGTGTCGTTTGTTCCTCTGCAGCCACCGCCATAAACCGCGACTTTTTAAAGTAGACCAAACTGCCTTGAAACTGGCAAAATAAATTTTACCTTGTTACGTTTAAATCCCAATTTGTTTGGGCATGGGTTTTTAAAACGAGAAGTAAGAACGAAAAGTAACACGGAACTGTGTTTCTTGGGACAAGTTTTACTCGAACGACCACGAATCAGATTGATTTCCGGCGAAACGTAAAAGTAACCTTTTAAACTAAAAGTCCTTATGTGGGCATAAATCTCTTCATCGAAATGGCATAAGTAGTGCAGGTATTCTTTTACTTTGACATTATCAAACAAAAATAGTGAGCGAGAACTGTAACAGGTAACTCTCTGCAACAAACACAGTGCTGCACGAGCTCCCGGGGGCGAATTGAGATGTCTGGTATTGTAGCACAAGCAATGTCAAGTGAGTGAATAAATTTCTTTGATATAAGTTAAATCTAGAGAATGCTAGTTTTTCAGGTCTTGGCTCCCTTGCATGCACCGTTTTTGAATACTTCAATTTGAGGTAGAGAATAAAATGAAAGGTTAGCTGGATTTTACTGAATGTCCCATGTGTTAAAGTATGATATTCATTATCTGTGCAAAGTGCAATCAAGCTGTCAGTGTGCAGACTGTGATATACAGTTGCGCATTTATACCACACTTTACTGGACACCATGTTTCGGAACACGAAACTGCGCTCTTAGCCCACAGAGTTTACATAGTTTATTGAAATGTTCTCAGCTATGCTTATCAAATGCCTTGATTAATTTAAACAAGTTTCTCAGTTCACGGCTAATTTAATAGGCCATTTTTTAAATTTACGACAATGACCAGGAATCGGTGAAAGATTTCTGACTCCCCTTGCGTCTTTGATGTGTAATTAATGTTAAATTAATGTTAGTGTTATTTTTAAATAATGTTGGATATGACGAAAGCAAATTTTAGAGTTTATTATGGGGGGATTAATTGATTAGATTGAATCGGTTTTAGAAAAGAATACTGGTTGTCTTCGAAAAAATAGAAATGATAGCATATTGTAATTATACGTTGTGTTCCCTAAACATCGCAAAAATGCATACGATTTTTAAACAGCAGGCTATAAACGCCAGGCTCCCACATTACGAACCAATAATATTGAAGGATTTCGGAGATGTTCGGCAATGTTAAATCAGTGCTTGTGACATTGTGGAAATCCCCTCAAAAATACCAATGGACACATGCAAACAGTAGCACTTCAGAGATCGTATTTCAGGGCTATCTGAAAAAGGTCAAATGGCTTTGAAGAAGTCTCAAACTGTAAGGATCCCCTTTATATTACAGTGTGACTGCATCGTTTTGGATATACTGCCAGTAAAATCCAATTTTTGGAAATTTGATGACTGCATGGTTTGGGGCTATATTTGTGCATGTGTTTTAGTCTACGATTAGTCAAAAGTTTCAGTGATTTCTTCTAGATCAGAAGTCTATTGCCTAAATCATTATTGAAGTCCATCTTATAGTAGAAATTAAAAACAATAATGTTTCTGAGAGGAATATCTTTCATAAATGGTAAATAATATTCAGTTTAAATGATAAATTAAATTATAAGGCTTTGCTTTTTGAGGCAATATTACTGGAGTTCCTTTGGAGTCTCTTCAGAAAGTGTCTCAAACTGGAACCATGCACTTTATCATGCAACATAAGTGCAGTGTTTTGGAGATTATGGTCTATTAAAATCGGTCTTGGGATCAACAGGCCCTCAACATGTTTTGTATTCCATAATTTCTCAAAAGTCACACTAAGCAGACTAGAAATATGCACTTCTAACTGCAGCATTTTGGAGAATTGTCTCTTCCAACTGCATAGCAGAGAGGACACACATTGTTATGAGAATCTGCATGAGCAGGTCTCAGACTATAGGTTATTACATTGTGATGCGGTATCTCTGCAGGACGTTATGAATACCATCTTTTAAAACCAGTGCCAATGCTGGAAACCTGCCCATTTGGAATAACTGCATGTGAGAGGGCCTGCACATTGCTTTTAATTGTTTGAAAAGTTTACTGAACGTTGTCACTCACAGGTCACGTCACACATCGCAGTAGTAACGCTGTTTCATGATGTGAAGCTTTTTGACACATGCTTATCCACAATCCCCGTTTTAGTTTGTTGTACGTATGGATAATAAGCATGTAATTGTAATCTGGTCATAATTGATGAAATCTTATCTGACTAATTACGGGCTAACATACACATGCCATACAATTGTCAGATATTTTCACTGGTATCAAATGAAGCTTAGTTTAGCCCATTTCCAAAGCCTTGCAGTGATAGTGTGCTATAATGTGCGGCCTTATCATTTGGAATCAGTCAGTGAAGAATATCAGTTGATTTTCTAATATTAAAAATCACGAGTTTTCCCAGTGACACTAAATTAACTGTAAATTCATAATCCCAATTGCTGTATAATTGCAGTGTGCTGTGTGATGTCCCATAAAGCTTAGAGTAAATGTGCAACAAATCTCACAGATTGTTTGATGGCGTTTTTTTGGGGGGTTTTCTGTTCAAACGTCGGATAGTGTCCTCGGCTTTGTTTGCTTGGGAAGACACAGACCAGAAGAGAGCAGTAAAGTCCAGCGTTTAGTGCTGTCATTGATCTAACAGTTAAAGAGTAACATTGTAGGTTGCTGTTCACCGCTCATGTGTTACTGTTTCCAAAAAAAAAAAGGAACAAACAATGTCTGCTTTCCAGAGTTCCGCTTAGCTGTCGTGCAGCTTCACGTCTCAAAGGTGAAGGCAGACAACCTGAGCAGGGCATGCAGACTGGTGAAAGAAGCAGCAGGTCAAGGGGCAAAGGTCGTGATTTTACCAGTGAGTATGACTTCTCTCAAATGATGGCTGTAGGAATTGTAATCTTTTCACAGACTATTAGCATTATGGCTTAAGTTTTCCCTCCTCTCTGCCATTGTTTGTAGGAGTGTTTCAATTCCCCTTATGGGACAGGATTTTTTGCTGAATATGCAGAGAAGATTCCGGGAGAGTCTTCCCAGGCGTTGTCAGAAGCAGCCAAAGAGAGTGGCATTTATCTAGTTGGTGGTAAGACCTCTGAATGCCTGTACATCCTTTCTTTAAATGCTCTCTTACCTTCTCTTTGTTCGTCTGCATGCTGACAGATAGTTTATAGAGTTATGAAGAAGACATAAGTTAGGAAACTAAACTGAAATTAGAACTAAGATGAAAACTAACAGAATACAAAAATGAAGTCCTTGTTCAAATGTAGATAAGGATGTGTGGTGTTGATTTTGACGGTCAGGTGTGCGTGTGTGTGTGTGTGTGTGTTTCTCAGGGTCCATTCCCGAGGAGGACCAGGGGAAACTGTATAACACATGCTCGGTGTTTGGCCCAGATGGCCACCTGCTGGCCAAGCACAGGAAGGTCACACACTATAACATCAACTTAAAAAGACTATATCATCCTTTAACTGTATAATCACATTCTAAGTCACCTGTCACTCACACGCCTCCTTTATCAAATTTTCCACCAGATCCACCTCTTTGACATTGATGTTCCTGGAAAAATACGGTTCCAAGAGTCAGAAACTTTGAGTCCAGGAAGCAACTTCACTATGTTTGAAACACGTGAGTGTCCTTTGGGTCTCTCGTGGCTGTATCTCTGTCTAGTGTGTGTCTGATGGGAATTACACCTCACTGTTGTTGCGCTGTCTTCCACAGCATTCTGTAAGGTTGGAGTTGGGATTTGTTATGATATTCGATTTGCAGAGCTAGCGCAGATATATGCTCAGAAAGGTAAGGACTTCTCTGAGGAGCTGACCAGACTTAATACGGTTCTCTATATATCTTGATATAATTATGTTAAATCTACAAAAATGAATTCAGTGTTTTGATTTTGACTCCCCCTTTGGTCAGGTTGTCAGCTGTTGGTATATCCCGGTGCCTTTAATATGACCACAGGGCCGGCCCACTGGGAGCTGCTGCAGAGGGGGAGGTTGGTAACTGAGGCAGTCTGTGGTCGCTGAGCTGGGCATATTCTCTGCTTTGCTTGTGTTAAAGTCGTTTTTTTTTTTTGTATTGCAGAGCGGTGGACAACCAGGTGTTTGTGGCCACTGCCTCTCCAGCCAGAGATGAAAGTGCCTCCTATGTGGCCTGGGGTCACAGCTCTGTGGTCAACCCTTGGTTAGTAGTCTCTAATGTCATATTTGTACATGAAAAACCCTAAATGACGTGTATATGACTAAACTAGTCTGTACATAAATTCCTCAGATGATAGAATAGGTAGGTAAAGTTACCTCAGAGCAGAAGTCAGGTCAAGTACTTAATGGCTAGGGTCCTGCAGCTTTTCAATATCACCATATAATCAAAGGCTTAATCAAACCTATTTGTGGAGCAGGTTTTTTTTCTAGCCAGTCAAAGACGTACAACGGTTCGTATAAACAAAACCTAACAGGACTGAGTTGAGGGCCTGAGTTGTGAATCACTGCTTTAGAGAGAACTGATCACTGTGGTAACTCCAGCATTCAACTCCCACACAGGGGTGAGGTCATCACAAAGGCGGGGCCAGAGGAGGCTGTCATTTATGCTGATATTGGTGAGTACCACTGCAACTGGAAGTGGAGGGCTCTAGTGTAAACAGATAACGATTGATGGATGAAATGTATCCAAACTGAAGCACTTACAATGGCAATCGGTCATTTTACGCTGTTTTTGATAGTTAGGTAGTCTGTATGGATGGCTAAATGCTATTATCAAACTTAGAATATAAACTGTATGAATTGTATAGTACAACAGTAATAACTGGTAAACTGACTAATATAAAATAGATATTGAAGTATTCCCTTATGATCTCTCCGCACAAAGTTGCTGTTTAAAAGCCTGATCTATGAAAATGTTTAGCTAATACACTCTAATGCAAAGCAGTTAGACGGTGATGGTATTTTACAAATATACTGACCAATCATTGATGGTAATATTGTTCATTTTTTGTGCCGTCAATGAAGTTAAATTCAGCCTGGACTGATTTTAATTCTTCATCCTAATCCTATGGTCCTCTCTCTCTTTCCCTATCTCTCTCTCTGACAGATTTGCAGTACTTGTCAGATGTGCGACAGCAGATTCCCATCACTGTTCAGAGACGGACTGATCTCTACACAGTCCGGCCAGTCTTGGAAAGCTAAAGACCCATCCACACACAGTTTTACAGACTGTCTGTTTGAAATTCCCGTCAGGAAGCAGCCCACACCGACAGCCTCTAACAGTACTCTGACAAAAACCGACAAGAACAAATCTCACGCTCTGAAAATGCACAAATGATGATATAAAAATGATAGTTTTGTCGATTGAAATTGCTCTGACAGTAATACTTTGTGTGTTTTTATCAATGAAAGAACAACCAAATCATCATCGTCGTCGTCATTATTCATGTGGAAACAAAAGGCATGACCCAGACAGTACACAGTTTTTTCAGTGCTTCTGATGTTTTTGACTGAATGGATATTCATGTTAAGAAGACAGGCCAAATGTGCAGTTCCCTTTGACCTCTTCCACACATTTCTGTCTGTAGCACTTTCTTTGAGAATAAAGTTACAAATCAAGTCCAAAAGACTTTTCTGGAAAACATACAGCAAGAATATCTAAAAAGTAACATTTCAGGAGTGAAATTCTTTAATATATTAAAAAAAAAAAAAACTCTAGTGCTTTACAAAAGTAAAATATCCCTTCTTTTTAAGATCCCAAAGACTTTGTGCGCATCAGCTCCTGTGCTTAACTTATTTCCCCACACAGTGGTTAAGAGGTTCAAACAGGAAAGAAAAGACCGAATCCATGATCGAGAGTGGAAAGTGCCGTTCTTGCTGGTGAGATAGACTCAGCGGGGTCTGAGTTATCCAGAGCTGAAATACCCGAAACAAAGCTGGAGTCCAAGGGAGACGAAACATATCCTGAGAGGTTTTTTTTTTTTAGCTGTCCCGCGTAAGACTCTTGACTGTTCCTCTGTTATTTCACGGCGCGTCCGTATGAGTTCCCACCTGCTCTTTCTCAGTGTTGTGGCCTGCTGACCCATTTAATCACCTCAGACATTGTGTTTACACAATGACATGTAGCACATCAGTAACACACGCTGTAGTGATGTAATAGGAATGAACCCACGAGACTGAATGCTGGTCCTTTAGGCTCAGTCCCTTTTCAATGTCACACATCAGTCTCTGGAAGGGATTTCAACTGCTCAAAATTCACCACGATCATCTCCGTATCTTCACTGTCTGATTCTGAAAGACACATAGTAAGTAAGTATGAAAATACCAAGTCATCTTTTTTTTTGGTGTGTAATACACAGCCAACATAACCAAACAACACAATATAAAAATATGGTTTGGATTCAGTGTTTAAGGATTAAAATTCATATCACGCAGTGCACAGGAGAACCTATATGTCAACTGGATGGAGGTTTTTTTTTGGTTGCATGATAGGGAGAGTGGAATGCAGTACCTGCATGGGTCTGTCGACCCCGCCTCCTCAGTCTGTCCCCTTTGATCTGATAGGCTAGTGCTATGGCAACCAATACACCTACCACCACACAGAGTCCAGTGCTGAACATCGACATGGCCTGAGATGCACGGCCAACCACTGTGCTCACCAAAACACCTAAACGAACACAACACACACACACACACACACACACACAACACAATCATACAGAATGCTTATGAAGGACATACAATTTTAACACTACACAAAGGCACACATAAGTATGCCCTCTACTTTTACAGTACACCTTAATACTGGTGGTTTTGCATATGCAAATGAGAAGTCATGAAACAGAATGATGATTGGATGATGAAGCAGACTGGTTAGCTGAAACAGGCATGTTTGCGTGAGACTGGAATAAAAACCTGTTTACCCTGTTGCCTGGTATGTAGAGAGTTATAAAAAGATCTGTATTTCCTTCAGACAATGTAGCTTTTCATTCTGTTATCTTTATCACACTTCTTTGCATCTTATCTGGTCAAAGCAAATGAGTGTCTTACACTGGGTTGGCTACTCACCACTGGTGACAGACAAGGTCTCATTCAGGACCTGGTTTTCTATTACACACGACACAACTGTATCCTCTGACACAGTTTCGGTGAGCACGCTGGTGACATTTAAGAGCTCAGAGGCTGGGAGTTTGACGATGTGTGTTCCCACTGCCTCCACGGGGGGGCGCTGTGTGTGGTCAATAAACCAGTACACCCCGGGCTCAGGGAAACCGCCTCTGGAGTGGCAAATAAACTTAGCCGGTTCTCCTTCTTTAGTATCTTCTCTCGATAGAATTGGTTCTGTGAAACGAGCTTTAAGAGAGACCGATGAGAGATAAGTGTCACGCAGTTTATGAAAGTGAGAGTGAAGCCTATGTTAAGTCCATTGAATGTGAATTCGTGTCACATGCTTGTATCCGAGCTTTACAAGTCTAACATATTACGCGCTTCAATAAAAAGTCAGCTCCCTTTTAAATGATTCCTTTATCAGAGAATATAAAGCCTTTTTCCCTTTTCACACTTCTACCAGTCAAACTGAACAGAACTGTGTGACTGCACAGACACTAATATTGTATAACCTACATAGTTAAGTTATGCCATTCAAATTACCCCTGGAGGGACAAGGCTGGGCTGAATACAAATGGGTGTCATGTCTGTGTATTGGAAGGAAGGGGTCTGACTCATCTGCACTTACCTGCTACAGTGAGACAGACGGAGCACAACAGTAGGCTCTGGTTTTGCCCCTGAATTTGGAGATACTGGCTGTAGTTGTGTGAGTCTGAAAGGTGGAGATCACTTATGACGACGGAGAAGTCTCCGCTTTGAGGAGCTGTGGAGGACACTGTCATCCTGCCGGTGGGAAATGCATCCAGAACCTCCTCTCCCTCTGTCCACTCCCTCCTGAGCATCATCTCTGTCCCCGTTCGCCACTCCGAGGAGACGTTTAGAGCTGTCAAGTTCTTGACTCCATTGTAAACACATGGCAGGATGGTGGCTTCTCCAAACACCCCAACCACACACTTATCACCTAAAGAACAGAAAGTGCATAACTATGAGACCCAATTCTGTAAGAACTAACGTCTAGAATTAACTACGTGTGCGCGACATCAAAAGGGGTTCAGACACGGCTATGTTAAACGAATTCACATTCACCGTACTTAACACTTTTTTCTCAGTGTGAATGAGTACCGAATTGGGAGGTTTCTTGCAGGTGAGGAGACAGTGTTCCTTAAACGTAACCAAACTTTTGAACGAATGTCCATGCGCTGCTGTAGTGTCATGACTTACCCCGAGAGGCACGGAGTGTGAGCGCGCTTAGCAGCAGGAGTCCGCTGAACCACGATACTGTCATCTTTCAGACCGAAGGAGCCGAGTCGTTCGAAATCAGCAGATTTCATTACTGCACATTGTACAAATTGTGGTCACATCATGCTTCACTGCTGTAAGCAATAACTGAATTGACCGGAATGATTCATAATAACGTTACAAGACAATTGTGTGCTGCAGACACATAGCATGCTGTCTAAAGCAAGAGGAATTCACACATTTGCTCAGACTTGTCTTACCTTTGTTCTCGCTCGTTATGTGCGAAGCCTCCAAGATGGAAAAAAACCCCTAAACATCCAGCTGCCAAACAGGAAAAATGAAGTGTAAATATCTGCCTGAATTTGACACCGGTCATAGTAACTTAATTTTCTAGTCAAATCATATAATTTATTGTCAGGGTTGTACATATGAATCTCATTCTACCCACGTGACGATATTTTTGTTATAAGCATATCAGTAGCGTAACGAAACGTGAAAAGACTTCCTTGATTCCTTGCTGCCGTTCATTTACTTGTAACGTCCAAACGTTTTACTCTAAATAGGACTTTATTTGATTTAGTATATTTTTAAGTTTCAAAATACCGACTATTTTCACTTACCAAATGAAACGGCATGGGTTGGTCATTCTGTAGAAAATACGATTCGTGACTGTCGGACAAGTTTGACAGCTTTTTTTTTTTTTTTTTTTTAACTTAGTTTCTGCGAGGGTGTGTTGTAGCCAGTGTCATACTTTCCAGCAATCAGCTCTTTACCGTCATTAAAAATCTTCCGTCAAAATTATGTTATTCATCGATGTTTCCATCACTTTACATGTTTTAAGTCTTAATTTTAGGTTCGCAGATACACCATTTTGCACAACTGGGTGTAATTAATCCAATAAGCAATTTCTTGCAACAAAGCCTGTACCTTCTTTAGTTTTTAACTTACATGGTGGAGTAAATCAGACTGGTCATGAAATTTGACAAGTCACAGTACGCGATTGTTACTTTTGAAGGTGCGCAGCTTGTTATATTCTTTTTGTCCACAAGAAGGAGCTCTTGGATTTAGGAAGGGCGCATACAAATGGACATGATCGTAGAAGGAGTGCTACGTTTTGTTGTGGGAAGCAAGTGCAGAACCAGACAAACATGTGTTTGGCAGATATCTGAACGTTCTCACTGATGACATCCCACTTGTTTAACTGTTTTGGGCCTGGTTTACCATAGTAGGTATAGGCGTGCCATCGGTCTGCCTGCAAACAGGTATTCAGTTCTCTTTAGCAAGATAAATAATCCATTATCAAATGGATCCCTCGAGGTATCTTGTGTTAGGAAAGAATATGCTTATGATTTTTCATAGTCGGTTGCGGTATTCCTCATGTTTAAAATTCAGCTGTCTAAAGCGGTTTTCGCATTCTACCAGCTGGACTTCATACCATTCAAAATACCCATGTAAAGTTTATCTCAGTGGATCCTCATCACATGCGACACTATGCTGCAGGTCGCTGCATGCACGCAATGTAGTGCTGAACCTATGTCTGCTGAGCAGAACTTTCTCACTGACTGCACAGAGGTTAAAGGACAATAAAAGTATCACAGGACATTACAGTTCGGTAGATGATGAGGACTTGGAGGATGTTTTGGATGACAGCGAGGTAGAGGAACTCTTCCAGCAGCAGTTACCCGCCGGTGTCGGGGAGGGAGATCACCGCATTTTTATCGTTCATCCTGACGTTAAATGGGGAAGCAAAAAGCAGCATCTAACCACAGGTACACACTGCGTTTGCTCTGCATCATCAGAGTGTATGATGCAATGGGAGTAATACGTTGTACACATTCCCATACGTAATAGCTTACACTTTCGACTAAGCAGACCTAACCTAGTGAAATGACATGATGACTTGACTGTCAGTACTGTGTGTGTGTGTGTGTGTGTCTGTGTTTTGATATATGATGTTGCTCGTGTTACAGCTGAATTACAGATGGCAGAAGCTGTGGGCTTAGTAAACACTTTGCAGAACTGGACTGTGGTGGATAAGATCATTCTCTCCACCAAGACACCGGAGAAGAAGAGAATTTTTGGCAAAGGGAACTTCCAGACCCTCACAGGTGTTTGTTCCGCACTCTTAATGTCCCAAAACATTTTGTGTCCCTCTCAGGATGTTAACTCTCTCAATTTAGGCAAAAGTAGGCTTGTTTTCAGCAGAGTTAGGCACTGATTCTGTAATGCAGATGCTCATTAAGTTCCTTATAAACTGAATCACGTGTTTGTGAATGGGTTTGAAGCAGAAGCCTGAGTACTCTGTGGTTTACTTGGGGGTGGAGACCATATGTATCAGAGACTGGTGCTGCCGTTACAGAAATAATTTACATGGGATGCTATTGTTTCCTTAGCCCTTCTTACGACCAACCGTTTTTGGCTGAAAAACCTGTCAGGCTTTCCTGAAGTGCCGCGTGTAACCGGCCACAGTCACGGTGACCTGTTTTCTTTCTCCACAGAGAGGATCAGGAAGACACCTGGAATAACTGCCGTTTTTGTGAATGTGGAGCGTCTCTCTGCGTTGTCTGAGGTAAGATTACAGACCTCACATCTGGAATGAAAGAAAGAGAAAAAAAGAAAGAAAAGAAATGGTTAGTTGTGATGTCACTTGAATGTTTTTTTTGGGGGTGGGGGGTGGCGGCTGGTTATTTCAGAGGGAGCTGCAGGAGGCCTGGGGTGTAAAGGTGTTTGACAGGTACACCGTGGTTCTCCACATCTTCCGCTGTAACGCCAGAACCAAGGAGGCCAAACTGCAAATCTCTTTGGCAGAAATTCCTCTGCTCAGGTCAGCATAATGTCTGTTCTTAATCTCTTATCTAACCAGGATTAAATGTGTAATCATAGAGCTTATACCTCCATGCTTATGCTGTAAACTGATGTTTCTCACTTACTTTCTTCCCATAAGGTCGCGTTTGAAGAACGAAATTGCACATTTGGACCAGCAGGGTGGTGGATCAAGGTACATAATGGGCTCAGGTAAAGAACAGACTTTCTTCTGAAGCAGACTGGGAATGACATCTTTCCTGTGGTGAAAGTGTAGTTATTGGGTCTAATGGTTCAGCCCCGCCCACTTATGTGTCTTATGTATGTATTTAGTGGTGATGGATCATGACTGAAAACTTTCCTCTCTGAAACAATGCTGTGTGTATTAGAGCGAGAATTGAGAAGTTTCTGACTCTTTCTTTTGCTCTAACAATGAGGATTAATGGTATAACTCTTTGTTTCAGTGATATATCAAGTGTTCATTCATTGGTGATAATTAATGGTTAAATCCTTTTCTTTCTTTCTTTTTTTTTTTTTTGTTGGGCAGGTGAGACATTGATGGAGGTGCAGCAGAGACTGTTGAAGGAGAGAGAGCTGAAGATTCGTTCAGCTCTTGAGCGTCTACGCAAAAAGAGACACCTCCTACGCTCCCAGCGCAAACTCAAAGACTTTCCCATCGTTTCTGTCATGGGCTACACCAACTGTGGTGAGAGTGATTGTTGTGCTTAAACATGAACTAAAGTGACTTATTACAACCTCATCCTGCTGTCAGAAAAAATATATATGACCTTTGTTCATTTCACCTGTGAAAATAGTTACCTGCTCCTTACATAACTGAACAGTTATTATTCTGAGTTATACAGGACTATTACAATACATCATAACTGTCCTATGGATTTGTTACATTGGCAGTATAATAGATAAAATTATTAACCAGTTGACGTGCCTGGTTTATGGTATCTTAGCATATAATATATGAGATTGTGTAATGTATTAAATTCCTTCTAGTCAAAAGTTAGTTTACCCTCAGTTGTATCTCCAACTGCCGTGTATGTGTGTCTCAAATGTGGTTTGGATTAAAACAGTCGAATCAATGACTGGTTTTCCTCGCCTGTTTGTTGTGTTTTGTAGGAAAAACAACGTTAATTAAAGCTCTGACCGGGGATGCTGGACTGGAACCTAAAGACCAGCTCTTTGCCACTCTGGACGTCACAGTCCACGCCGGCCGGCTCCCCAGTCACATGACCGTCCTGTACGTCGACACCATCGGCTTCCTGTCACAGCTTCCCCACCAGCTCATCGACTCGTTCTCCGCCACGTTGGAGGACGTAGCGCACTCAGTATGCAAAAAGAGAAAGCCACAAACTCACAAACTACTTCCTACAAATACAGAGTTTCAGCCATTATCAGGATAATGGACTGTTTGTAGTTCACTGATTTTTTTTTTTATTTTCACTGAGCGGTACTTGGCGTACATATTTCGTGTCATCCAACAGGCTAGTCCTCTCAATGATTTAATCATTGTATTGGATGCAGAAAAGAACAATCAGAGTGTTCCATCATTTTCCTGCTATGCTGATGAAGCTTAATCTTTCTCTTTCCTCCTGTCTCTCTCTCTGTCTCCCTCCCTCCCAGGACCTGTTAGTTCACGTGAGGGACGTCAGTCACCCGGAGACGGTGAATCAGAAGGTTAACGTGCTGAATGTTCTGAAGAGCCTGCAGATCCCAGAGCGTCTAATGAACTCCATCATAGAGGTTCACAACAAGATCGACCTCATCCAAGAGTGAGTCTCAGCAGCCTTAAGCACCAATATGTGTAATATATAAACCTCAGCAGACAACTTTATGTATGTATATATAGACCAGACAACCTCGCTGTACAGCCGCAACCACACCCTACAACTTCACAATGCAGCCCGGAACCACGGTGTACAACTTCACAATACTGTCTCATCATGCATCCTCACTGTGTAACCTTACCATACAACATCAGGCCCCAACCTGTCTTCACCAATCCAGCACCAGTCTTTACACAACCTTACCATACATCATGTCCTTACCTGTCCAGACCAATCCAGTCCACATCAATCCAGGACCAGTCTTTACATGTTACCATACAGCACCACACCCTAACCTGTCCACTTTACCACACGAATCCATCACCTGGGTTCACATAACCTTACCATAGAACATCACACCCCAACCTGTCCACTTTACCACACTAATCCATCACCAGGGTTCACCTAACCTTACCATAGAACATCACACTCCAACCTGTCCACTTTACCACACTAATCCATCACCAGGGTTCACATAACCTTACCATAGAACATCACACTCCAACCTGTCCACTTTACCACACTAATCCATCACCAGGGTTCACGTAACCTTACCATACAACATCACACCCCAACCTGTCCACTTTACCACACTAATCCATCACCTGGGTTCACATAACCTTACCATAGAACATCACACCCCAACCTGTCCACTTTACCACACTAATCCATCACCTGGGTTCACATAACCTTACCATAGAACATCACACCCCAACCTGTCCACACCAGTCCAGCTCTGGGCTGCAACCCAAAGTGCTGGAACTCAGAATGTGTGACTGTGGTGAAGTGTAAGGTAGTGACTTTGCTCACTGTGCCCAGGTATGAGTGCCCTGATTCGGATGCTGTTCCTGTCTCAGCACTTAGAGAACTGGGCCTGGATGAGCTGAAGCTCAGGGTGCAGGAGACCATCATGAAATCAACAGGCAAACAAACCCTCAGCCTTAAAGTACAACTGGACAGCCCTCAGTTAGGGTGAGTGAGTAAAACCCAGAAAAAATATCAAATATCAAAAAATAGCAAATATTATGATCCTCTCTGAACTAAGTATCTGTGTTTGTGTTTATGTGTGTGTTGTGTCCATAGCTGGCTGTATAAGGAGGCTACGGTGCAGGAAGTGGATGATGTAGGTGATGATTGCACTGCTACAGTCAAAGTCATCATCAGCACTGCTGCCTACGGACGCTACCGGAAGCTCTTCCCCGATACCTAGTATCCCACAATGCCCTGCTCTGTTCTGTTACTGTGTGTATTTACACTTCACTGTGAACTACTCAGATGTTTATTTATTGAATATTCACTCTTTATTCTTAAATAAAATGAGCAATAAAATCCTCCATACAAATGATAGCGTGACTAAGATGAAATGTGTGTAAAATGTTTATGTCATATGTTTATTAAAGTTTTAGAAAATATAAACAGCAAATTGACAAAGTTTAGATATAAAACGCCCACTCAGCTATGGTTTTGGAAGTATGCATATTTCATACTTAACTGATTTCAGTTGATGATGAAATTCTGGTAATCCCTTTAAGATGTGAAAAATGTTTATATGTCATAAATGTACAAAAGTTTTGGGAAACATAAAGTGACAAAGTTTAGATGTAAAATGCACCCTGAGGTATGGTTTCAGATACACATTTCATCAGAAATCAGTTTAAAATCAGAAAAAAAACTCATTAATGCAACTTCCCTTAAAGTGACAGAAGGAATGTTTCCAAACCAGAAAAAAGAAAATACCACACCATGGTACTGGGAGGTATCATAAGGGAAGCCATATAAACAAATATTACCGTAAAGACAAAAAAGTGAGGTAAGGCAGTTTTGAAGTATTGCAGATCACACATAAATGACGGTTTTTGTAATGATTCTGAAAGACCTAATTGATTCCTTGACTTGAATGGATCCCTGTGTAGATGAAAAGTTAGACTGTTTTGACCTAAGCAGTTTTCACAATAGATTAAAATGTGTAGTTTGATCTAAAGCAATTCCTTGCTGTCAGTGACCTGTTGTAATGTGCAGTTTCTTGTTAAGAGAAATGACAGTTGGACAAAGTGGCAGAGGTCCAATGAAGTCTCCTGCTATGATATTGAGGCAGTTTGCGTCAGAACCAGCAGTTTGGTTTTGTAGCCACCTCCGCACACGCTCCCAGTTCTTCACGGTGAGACTGTGAAGCGATTCCCGCGGGTGCGTTGTGATGAACCTCCTGTCTGCGGTTAAGTTCAGTCCCGTCACAAAGAACCCATCTAAGCAAGGAGCATCCAGGAAAAAAAATCAAAAAGTGTAACACAAACTCACAGTAATTACAATGAATACTCCGGGGGAAACAAAAATCTCCATGAAAGATTTACGTTCATTATAAACATGTTTTCCTCACCTGGGCGGCCCAGTTCTTTCTTCCACTCCAGGTATTCCAGTAGCCCACTGGCTGAATCGCTGTTGGCCCACCAGTATGGGATGGCTGGCCACAGCTCCTTATGACGTGACGCCGTCTGGCCGTCGTAAGACAGAATCACCTGATACCCAGACGCCCACAGCCTCCTCAGAGTCAGAACCTCCTCCTTGGAACACACAGACACCACAACAGTTACTTTACATGGTTCACACAATAGTACACGTATTAGTGTTAAACAGCGGTATAACTCATGGATTTAAAACTCAAGGCATACAACAATCCATTCTCAGCAGTATTTTTGAGCAAACAATAATTAATTTCTATGTTACACACCACTGAGGCAACCTTGGGCTTAAGAGCCTTCCTCAGCGGGGAATGCTCTTAGGCAGTGAACTATCGTGCTAGGAGAGAAAGCAAAACCGTCAGGTTGCTTTTCTTACCACTACACCCTTCCACCCTCTTCTAATAAAAAATGTATAATACGTAGGTGAAAACAGCATGATTTACATACATTGCGAGGACACAGTTTAGAGCCGAAGATTTTTTTCAGAGTGTAAATGAATTTCTCATGGAGTCCGTCGTCAAGGCCTTCAAAATGACTACAGGCCAGGATGACCACCTCGTTCGGATGCGCCTCTAGCCACGTGACCACAGCCTGAAGAGTCTCCTGCAATGAAAGCAGAGAACTTTGTAGAATCCACACAATGTGAAGCACTTTCCTTCCGACATTTCTATTTCTGACAAAGCACTTAGATCCAAATGCTTACTCACCGCTACAGTTACGTATGTATAAATGACATGAGTGAAGTAAAGATCGTCTGAGGTATCGTGTTGCTTTCGGGCGATGCGGAGGTCAAAATATCTAATGCCGGCCGCAAGTTGGTCCAAGATCCCCTTTTGCTGTTCGTGTAGCATATACAAACAACAAATGAAGCTTGTACAAGTATGCAAACTGTACATAGTGAAGCACAGCTTTGAACAGGTGAAAGCTGGTGTTTATTGTGTATATATATGTACCTGTGTGGTGGCCCATCTGAAGATGGCTGGTCTTGTGAAGCAGTAGAAAACACTGTCCAGCAGTCTGAAAGTGTCTGACTCTGACCTGACCAGCGGAGAGTTAATGTCTAAGCAGTAGCTCATCGCATCATGACTCCCTAAGAGTGAGAACGACAGGAAACAAAATCATTTGCAAATCTATTTTTAAATTCTCAACTACCGTTTCACATGCATGTGACAGGCGGAACAAGAGCGTAATATGAGAGGGTAAAAGAGATGAACAGAGTTTATGACAATAAATGTAATATAACTGTTGGTTATATTAACTCAAAGATTTAAATTTCATTTTCAAATTCGTTCAGTGGCTTTTCACCTGTTTCTGAACTGCCATCGGTCGTTGAAATAGCCTTTGAAGACCTATATAATACCTTACCCACTTAGTTATAGCCATTCATGAACTTCCTGATGTATATACGTATAAAACATCACCACTGGTAAAATCATGATTTAGAGTTACTAATTAGTAAGCATACTGAAATGCAACATTGTAGCGGAACCATAAGTCGAAATGTCTTGTCTTATGAACATGTCTTATGAACAATACCTAAAAACAGAGAAAAATACACTCATGCAAACAGTATGACCAAATGACTTGCACACTATACCTGGTATGGCGAGGTTCGTTAGGGGAACGTCCCATAGCTGCACAGGTAAAGTTGACATCCAGTTTTCCAAATTAGTTTGTTCCTCTGTATAGTCCATGGGATGTCATAGAATGTAAACGAACGGAATACGAAAACTAAGGACGACTGAAGTCACTGCAGATGTGACGTAGGCTATATGGGTTGACGATAATTTAAAACACAGAGATGCATGGAAGGACGAGTTAGTAAAGTCTGAAAAGTCCTCACCGAGCTAAGAAAAAAAGACAGTAAATTGACTGAACCGATGGCTCACCATTGTTTTTAACATCAAAATCAATGGTGAGCCAGTTGCAAACAATCAAATTCAAAGGTCGTTAATGCTCATTGACTGCGAGAGGCAACAACCGCACCTCCCAAAACAATGTACAGACAAAACGAAGAGGTGTTATTGCACATCTAGGGCCAGTTTTTGGTATTTCCTTGTTAGCAGTCAATGCCGCATGACCTGGAAATTACTGTCGTCTAAGTGTGTTTTTAACCATTGAAACTGATTTAAGCACAGTTTTGTCCTTCGTTTAGATTAGGCTTGAAAGTCCAAACTGAACAACAAAACCGGTCCAGGAACAGTTTACTACATACAGTTCCTAGAGTGCTGTCGGCATTCAAGGGAGCGTCTCAAAATTACGCGAACAGCTGTTTAAAAAATGACTTGCTATGAAAACCGATAAACTTAATCATTTTAAATCAGGATGAAGGACTATTCAGAGAATAGTTAACGAAATCACATTCAGACCTAGGAATGTAGCCTTTAAATGATTATGTCTCTGTTTAAAAAAAACCAAACAAACAAAAAAAACAACTATCTCTCTTTGACCACAATTTGCTTACCTAAACCCTGCCACAGGATCAATGGTGAGGGCAACAGGTCAAATAGCATCTGAAACCTCATAGTGTCAGGCCCTTTGTTTGCTTTTTACTCTTTACCAAGTCACAACAAATGGAATATCTGTTTGATACACTCCTACTTGGCAATAATAAACTGGTAACTGGCACTCTTAAAAACCTTTTCTCCCCTCACTTTGATTTAGTTAAACTCAGTCTCATTCATACTTTCATTTGACTTCAAAGGCCCGTTATGGATTAACAGTTAATGCTGCAGAGAGATATAAACCACTTCTGTATATATCTGGAGAGAACATGTGAAGAAAGTGAAGTTAATGGTCTATGAATAGTGGTGTTAGAGGCCTGTTTCTCACAGTCACAAATGAACAGTTTCAGTTAGTATCCATGTTCAGAAATGTTTCCATCTCATTCGGCACTTACAGATGGGACAGAATAGCCGACAGCAGAACGCCTGCTGGCAGAAGATAATTTAAAACAGCAGGACAGAACAGAATTTTGTTGCATGGTGCAAATGGTTCTCTGATGA
This sequence comes from Chanos chanos, assembly GCF_902362185.1. Classification (NCBI taxonomy): domain Eukaryota; kingdom Metazoa; phylum Chordata; class Actinopteri; order Gonorynchiformes; family Chanidae; genus Chanos; species Chanos chanos. The sequence goes on along the minus strand of NC_044508.1, from coordinate 14,163,778 downwards.
GTCTTCTTTCTCTCTGGCTTTTTCTCACTTTCTCACTCTGCTAAATATTCGACTGTTAATTCGACAGAAAACTCACTGCTACGCACCACTGGACATGAGACTCTTGTTTGAATTAACAACAAAGGAGACAGGCGTTTTCAAGCTGACACAAATTCCGGCGGACAAGATTCAAACATGGAATACAACAACCACTGTGTTTCAGCCCAGTAGAGAAGACTAGATTTAGCCCTCTGTGTCCTTTTCCTTTGGCAGCTATCTCAGTGAAATGAAATCTTCACAAACTCAGAGCAAAACTGTGTCAGTATGCCTGTATAGATATAGAGTGTGGTGTTTCTGTGTGTGTGCGCCTGTGTTGGGGACAGACCAAAAAGAAAGACAGGGTTAGATAGTTGCCTGACTAAACAGAATAACAGTTCACAGGTCACTGACCTCTAGCAGTGAGTAGTTGTTTGTGTGCAGTTTGCATTTTACTATTTTTCAGTGCATTCTATCAGTTAGCATGTCACTCACTCATTTACATAGCTAAAGGTACCCCAGGTCTATCAGTTGATCTCTCCAGTAATTAGCTTGTAAAACGCAGACTTACACACAAAAACAGCCACCTATAAATTTTCTTACACAAAATCCTTTAAACAACTGTATGAAAATAAAACCATCTGACACAAAAGACGTCAATGTTGTTATGCTTGTCTTTATTTGAAATATTCTCTGTGTGTAATATGCCATTCAAAAGCTTGTTGCTCTCTTCCAGAGAGATGCACATACGTCACTGTGATGAGATGTCCTGGGCTCGGCTGTGTCAAACCTCATGCTTTTCTATAATCATTACTGGAGAAGGGGTCGTGTCTGAAGTGAGGAGGCAGGTTGTAGGTAGATTGTTCATGCGCTAAGGCATGCTTCTCTTTTTCATGCAGAGGTATTTTAGTTTTAACCCTCAACGTGTTGGTGCGTATTTTACAATCTTGTCTTTTTTTTTTTTTTAGGAACTCAGAGTAGATATGCGTATAATCGTACATTTCTGTGTGCTTTTGACATCAAACTTGTTTGTGCAAGTACAGGTTGTGTCAGTGTGCTCAAAAAATAACAGTCAACTGTGCTCTATGCTTGCGTGTTGTGCTTGAAACTGGTGCTTATTTTAAATTTGTGATAAACTTTTTCCCTTCCAAATGACCTTCAGCAGGATGCTGGTCTTTGAAGTATTTTGATATTTCTCTAGAGAGAGTGAGACTAAATTATTGCCAAGATCCGAGGTAATACATGTTCAGTTTAGTATATTGCATCCATAGTAAGATAAATATGACTAATAACTCACTAATTCAATTTGAAAAAAAAAAAAAATCAGCACATAGAGTGTAAAACAAACAAAACAAAACCCCACGTCATTATGTAAAAGTGGAAAGTTACCATAGCAAATTCTGTCCATACGAGTCAAATAAAAGTTCATTCAGAGAAAGAAAAAAAAAGGCATTCATTCTCTGTATCATGCATCAAAAGTCTTTGTGCAAACTGCCAAAACTTAGCAGCTATCATCAAGATGCTCTGTTCATTAGGTTCTCGTTCAGTCCGACAACAGAGGGGATAAAGCTGCCCTCCGTCACAAAGTCCCCTGCGATAATGTTGACAGAGCCAGCATTGGCTCCAGGTCTCTGCTGGCCGACCCAGTGGAGCAGGGTTGGGTTGGTGGACATCACCATATCCTTCAATGACTCGGTGGGATGCGAACAGATGTACTTCAAGTCTTCTGTTAGATTGATTCCCATCACAAAGAAACCCCCTACAGAGCGACACACATATTAGAACATAAGGAAAACCAAACAACAAACCAAAAACGTAACACACGCATAGTGACAAATATCTCTCGGACCTACCGGATATCCCTGTTAACAGTCGGTAGAGACTTTGTTTTTTTTACGAAAACAGCCAAAACTGAACAATGAGGGAGATAACAGATTATCAGGGTTTTCTTATTCGTTACCTGGGCGTCCGTTTTGTTTCCTGCGTTCAAACTCCTCAATTAAGGCCTCTGCTTTGCACTTATTAGCCCACCAGTAAGGGATGTGGGACCAGAGATCATTGTGGCGGTTGGAAATGTTGTGCTCATAGGAGACAATCACCTGGTGTCCCTGATTCCACAAATTACGCAATGTTACAGCTTCCTGCACACAAACATTTAAAGATTATCAATTACATCGCAGTACTGATGAGTGATTAGGTCAAACATGCTCAAACACACTCGTGCAAACACACATCAGCGCCTTTTGTTTACACACTTGATAGGCAATAGGCTTCCACATTCTTATGCTGTGTTTGCATATAATTATGTTTCATAATGTGATCAGTGCTTTCAAGAGCAAACAGAAGGGCTTTTACTGACACAGCAAATTGGGTCCACATCGGGACACCTTTTTGTCACCGAGTTTGTTTAATAAAAGATTCGTGTATGTAATGACTGTGCAGCTGAACCTGATCTGTCGTGATAAATTACTGGTTAGAAGAATCACCGGCACCGTGCAGTGTGCCTGTCATAAAGGCAGTAAGGGCCTGAGAGACTTACCGTTTTGGGGCACAGTTTAGAGGAGAAGACATTCTTTATGGTGGAGATGAGCGAGGAGTGAAGCTCTTGGTTTAAACCCAAAAAGTGACTGAATGACAGGATGACCACTTCTCTGGGATGTCCATCAAGCCATTCCCTTATCTCCTTTAGTACCGTCTAAGACACACACACACACACACACATACACACACACACACACACACACACACACACACACACACACACACACACACACACACACACACACAGAGTCCAGCTCAGTTTCCTCTTATCTTCACAGTAACTCATCAAACCAGTTTAAAATGTTTTATAAATACTGTATACATTTTAGAATAGAGTCAGTTATGACAACATCCTTTAATTTGAAACATTCTTCTCCTTTTCTGGATGAGGGCTGTGTCTCTGTAAAGTTGTAGTGTTTACCTCTACGGTTATTGTAGTGTATACCCCATGGTAGAAATAGAGGTCAGTGGAGCTGTCATTGGGGCGATGTGCGATCCTTAGGTCACAGTATCTGACCCCACCGTCCAGCTGCTCCTTCACACTGGACTCCTGTGGAACAGAATGAAAACATTTATTGGGTCTACACCTGACAGTTCTATATTATCATACAACCTGTGAGACTTTGTGGAGACAAAAAAGCCCATGTGGTGACATGAATGTCTTCATTAAACATTATAAACACATCTGTACTGCTTTAAAAGCCAGTCTTCAAGCATTATAACTTATATAAATATACTGTGGAGGTCAGAGCTGATAAACAGCTGAGCAAGGCCTTGTGTTGAAGAACCTACAGTTGGTAATCCATGAGAAAACCTTGAAAGGGTAATGTGACCAAAGCAAAATAAATTAGGCTCCAGTTCAAGGTGAATCTTTCTTACAAAAGATTGTAAAACATGTTAGATATGGTGCTATGTCGTTTCATATGACCCCATATGACTGTAGAAATAAACTGTAATAATGTGTTATTAGTCTCTGTGGCTTTATAATGTTTTATAAATGGCTCATAAAATATTCTAGATTTTCTTATACTGTATGATGAAGAGGGAATTCACAGGAACGATACTGTATCTGTTTGCAATAAGCCATTTATCATCTTCCTCTGCTTCTATAATCCGAGAACGGCTGCTTGTATGGAGAAACCTGTATTGTTCAGCATTTTTTTTTTTACATTAATGCAGTTTGTCATGACAGTCTCACTGCATCACATTTCAATTTTATTGGCCACACTATCTGAGCAGCAAAAGCTAAAAATGCAACAAAATGCCTGATTGATTTTATTTGAAGTGCCAAGGGTAATTTGTTTTCTTTCAGCCTGACAGATTTCAGTTCGTTGGGCGAGATGTTAATGGGAAGGGACCAGAGAAGGCTGAAAGCATTTAAACCAGTTTAGCATCCTCATTTCTAAGAGGATTAAATTTATAGTCTGCTCATTACTGCAGAAAATTGCAAATTCAATACATATCATAAAGTACTACAAGTACTGCGTGTCACCTCTTTCAGAGAAATCCATATAAAGTTCATCATCATCATCATCATCATTACAGGCAGAGCATCTGATTTCCATGGTTGTATGGAATGGACTTATACACATTTGACCATAACCTTTTTGAATAACTGGTTAATAAATTAATTGAGTATGAAGTCATTATTACCAGCATGTCTCATATGTTCACAGGCATGTTAAGCAGAATTGTAATACTATATGTTATACCTCTTCATGCATATTGATCTCACCAGTGCTGTATTTAAAGATAATACCATCATTGCAGACATCCCCCAAGTAAACAGGTACAGTTAACCCACCTGTGCTACAGCCCACTTGTAAACAAACGGCCGAATGAGAGGCTTCATGTATTTGTCCAGTTTCTGGAGCATGTCCGGCTGGGTCAGGTCCATTGGGGAATGGTCATTCTTATCCAGACAGTAAGTGATAGCATTGTGGCTGCCTGTTTAAAAAAAGAGAGAGAGAGAGAGAGAGAGGGAGGGGGAGAGGAAGAGAGAGAGAGAGAGAGAGAGAGAGGACGTTCTATAACAAATGACTGTAGCACACACATGGGTTGGGGGGGCGAGGGGCACTCTGACACCAGCTGGTGTGTTTCAGACAGAAAAATCCTTCATGGAGTGTGAATGCCCTAGGAAAAAAAGAGCTGAAGACTCATATTGACCTTGACTGTGGTGTAATGGACAGATGCTGACGGAGCAGGGAGGAGAGAAACCTGACACTGCCAGGGAAACGACACTCTCACACAGGTCAGAGCTAGTTCACACTCTCACCGATCACCCCCCCCCCCCCCCCCCACCCTCGCTCAGCGCATACATGACGGTGTGTATACAAACATACAGGTGCTCAGCTTTCAGAACTGCTATCGGCTTTTGTGGAACGATACATTTCATCTTCACATAGATGCGTATGTTGAAACATAAGTGTCTATGCAGCTATTTATATTAATGATGAGAAGGGTAAAGAAAACAAACATGAAATAGTGTAATTTAATTATGTAATGTATATGACCAATACTTGGGTAATATAACGGTGGTCATGGGGCGGGTGGGTGTGTATGTGTGTGTGTGTGTGTGTGTGTGTGTTGGGGGGGGAGTCGGGGGGGCTCCATTAGATTTGAGTAATGTTCATCACCACGTACCTGGAATTGCCAAATTACAGAGAGGGATATCCCACAATTCACATGGTAAATGGCCCATCCAGTTGTCCATTGGAAGGTCTCTCAACGACATCTTTGATGAATCCTTAAGTGACTTCTTTAAGGCCTGTCGACATTTAACAGTAAACCGCCGGTTAACTTGTACTGATCACGTTAATCATGTAATACAGATCTAGGTCTCGCTCCAATTAAAGCGCAGAGACCTATTATGAGATATAATTCGAATGGGAGAATTCTATTCAGATTAAGCCATGTGGAAGAACCATTGGACAATGAAACTTCTTTTCATTATGTACAGTCCAATAACGCGGCTATGTTATCTCCATCAGAAACGATGCACAGATAAGAAAAGGTCTGGACCTATGGATTCATTCATTAAAATTGTATGGTATAAAATGTATGATTATTAGTATTATAACGAGATGAAACACTTACGCGTTACATTTAGTTTTGCAGTGCTATTCATCTGCTGCTGGTTAATCCACTTCATGCAAATTAGGTTCAGTGACTTAAGATGCTCGGATAGGGTGTGTCAATGAAACTCATATACTCCATTAATTCCCAAAATTCCCGCGGCTGTCCAGATCCAAGGGAGCTCGATACGGAGAGCTGATTCAGCAGCTGGTAGTGTCAGGTTGAACTTGGCAGGGTAGGTATCCAACACAAAATCTCACAGCGTTGAACTGAGAGCTGTAGCGAGAAATACGATACTCCGGAAGACCGTGCTTCCTCAGTGGAACGATAAAATTTGTTCTAATTTGATCTCTTACACATAAAAATCAGATAAACTGAACTTGCCGTGTCAGTTCTGTCGAAAGACACATTTTAGACGAAATCCGCTGAAATACACAGGAGGGGTGTTGAGAGCGTGCTCGTTGATACCCGGTTTAGTTCTGTGTCAGGTTGGTGAAGGCGGGGTTTTGTGTGTAATCAGCAAATGCTACATTGACTATTCCTTTTAAAGAGCCAACAGTCTATTCTTCAACACCAGTGACACTGTGACAATTACAGAGCCAATACTATAACACAGTCTATTGTTCAAAACAGAGATCGGGTTGAATTATTTGGCCTGATAATATTTCTGCAGTCGGGTTTCCTGTACAGTGTACGGGTTGTGCTATGCTGATGTTAGAATGCTGACCTCAGTGGATTCAGAAAAGCACTGTTACCGATGACACTGTGCTTTTCCCAAATGCCTCTCACACAAATTATGCCACAGCGCCTGGGATGCCGTATTAGCCAACAATTCACCCAGAGGTTGTATTTTTTTTTTCTCTGTCACACATGGAATGACTATTCTTTTATCTAAAGAGAAATCAGCACATAAATAATTTACCTTAAATTACTAAATTAACCATGTAGGCCTTACTCAATAAAACAGACCCTATAGAAGGATAGTTTCAGATGACAAACTGTGTCTAAGTGTGTTTAAGTGTCTGGTGTTATCCCATTGTCATAATCCACGTTCTGTGTGGGATTACAGAGACGAACGTGATCACGGCATTGAAAAACACCCCTGGGAGAGGTCCCTGGATGGACCATTTCACATTCAGACAATGACAACATTAATGTCCACTACAATGGCACAATGGTTCCAACTAATACTGTCTGTTACCGCATACTGGAATCCCCTCAACCACAATGGGGCCCTTAACAGTACTGGAATTCCCTTTATGACAAATCCTCATTTACCCACAATTATTACAACAAACATCTCAATTAAGTGTAATCTGCTGTAATTCTTACATTTATCCTTCTTGAAAACTACATTATGCTCTTGCATAATAGGTACATTATATAATGACAGGTAATATATATATATATATATATATATATATATATATATATATATATATATATAAAACTTGGCTCATGGCAATTCACATATATTGTTATGGAGCATCATGTAACCTAATTAAAATGTTTACACCCTGGTAATGTAAGCTTTCCAGCTGAGAGCACTTGCCTGCATTACTATATTTGCTCCAGATGGAAGGAGTGAATGTATTTTTGACGAAATCCGCTGAATGTATGTTTTTCACCATTAACCGCCCTCAAGGCAAAATCTGCTTCTTTATTAACTGGTGCAATGTCTGTCTTTAAATTGTGAAGGCAGCATTTAATAATAGGATCTGTAATCCCACCATTCATATCCCACACACACACAAACCTTCTGAAGTGTAAATTGTTCAGTCAGCGGAAATGTGTTTTTTTCCCCAGATGTACCAGAAATCAGTTTTACTGCACTGCATATCAGCTGACGGGAGGTGTAACAGCTCCATTTGAATACAGCGACTTGGGACGAGCGCGTTTAAATGCAGGTCAAAGTGAATGATCACTCTGCAGGTACAGTTCAGCTGAGTGGGTTGTATAGACTGGCACTGTTTTTTTTTTTTGTTTTTTTAAGGAGCACACAATATGTTGACTTTTGCAGTAAGACAGTGCTGTAATTCTCACAGCTCGCTGATCAATGCCTCTGACAAAACACGGCTTTTAAAGTCTTTCTAAATGAGCCTCTCCAGCAAAACCAATCAGGAGTGGGGAAGACACTGGTTTGAGTCTTAATCCGGATCAATAAGAGAGAACGCTGGTGTATGGCATCATGCAGACATCTGAACAGCCTGAGTTTCCACTGGGGACAGAGACAGAAGGCTGCAGTTGAGTGAGAAGACAGTTCTGGCACTTCTGGTGCATCATGTCAATAGGATAGCGAAACATCCTTCAGCTGTGGTAAAGGTCAACAGTGATGTGGAAAAAGCTATTAACTGCCAACACAATTCAACATCTTATTGCCTAAATACCAAGTTCTTTTAACGGGACTACAATGAGGAAAATACAGCTCCTTGTCTCTGCAGTGGACTGATTACCATAGGCCCCTTCCTAACCAATCAGAGACCTCAGACTGAAGAAGCTGTCTAAAGTGGCTTAGAGGCCGTCTAAAGCAGGGGTGGGCAAATCCGGTCCTGGAGGGCCATGGTCCTGCTGTTTTTCTTGTCAGCTAACTAAATACAATCTGTGATTGGCTGAAGAGAGTGCACACCTGTTTGCAAGGTGAAAATCAACAGGAAACTAAGAGGTGAAAACAAAAACCCGACAGGTCACTGGCCCTCCAGGACCAGATTTGCCCACCCCTGGTCTAAAGAGTAATATATAAAAGGAAGTTCACATATTTAACTTTGTTTTTCACATACAGTGTTTTTAGCATTCAGCCCCAAGTGCTGCACGCGACTACCCACTGCTCCTAGAGTGTATATCTTGGATGGGTTAAATGCAGGGGACAAATTTCCCTATGGGGGACAATAAAGCACTTCTTATACAGACACTGCAATCTAATCATTTGACAGGCAAGCTTAGTGGGGATGTTTAGATGTGGATGAAGAGGAAAAATCACATGCTTTCATTGTCATTAACATTTATTGAAAAAAAAGTTCTTGCAAGAGGAAAAAAAAAAAAAAAAAAAAAGGAACACAAAGTCTGTGGAAATCCATGCCTTTGCAGTAAAATAAATTTGTTGTAAAATAATAGCATTTTTTAAAAAAAAAGAAAGTCCTTCTGTATTCGTTGAGTGCACAACTCTTGCACTTCTTAACAGTGTTTTCCATTGGCTGCTGGTATTGAACAGAACGGAGCAGCTGAAGGAGGTCATTTCTGGAAGTTCATGGAACAAATAATAAAAACAAAAAAAAAAAGAAAGAAAAGAAAAGAAAAACCCCCAACTGTACACACTCTTGGAGCGATGCTTCTTTCACTCTCCACACAGGAATGTGTTACACTTAAAAATAAATAAACACAGCGTAGCTGAGCCAGCTCTCAGACACACACACACACACACACACACACACAAACAGACGATGGGACAACTAATACAAAGCCTCTTAAATCCACTTGTATCAACAGTTTAAGTTGGAAAGCATAACTACGCTTCATATTTTAAATAAATACTGCATTAGAGGAGTGATGTGTTCTTTTTGGGGATAATCTTTAGAATCTCCGCTGCAACTTGTTCACTGACCGCTCCGTTTGCCCGTGTGTCAGCCGTACTGCATTGAATCTGGATTTCTCATTCCCTGACAGGATCCGACCAATCAGCTCTGAGGACCAGGCTGAAAGGTGGCCTAATGGAGCTGCTAGTGGAAGGGATGCCGTAACTGCATAACCTGTATTAATATTTTAATTTGAAGCAAGTGACCCAAACTGGACAGTTTCAGCTGCTCACCTGTCTGGGGGTGGGGGCTCAACTCAACTCAACATGAGCTATAACCTAGTTCGGCGGCCCAGTAAAAAAGTAAAATTTTACTGCAGTAAAACGTCACTCAATATGTCAACGGCCAGTCCATGACAGTGTGACATGCAGCATGTTCATCTGTGACTCCGAGTCAGAGCTCCTAATTACACGCAACAAATCTGCTTTGTTAAATGGCTTCCTTTACGACATTTGGTCTCGGGCATTTGTTTTTCCACAAGAAACCTGTATTCAGTCTGAATAAAAATTAGTGTGTATTTATGGCTCTGTGCAATGGTGTAAACTCATACCAGCACTGCATTCTTGTATGATGTCAATATTGCATTCTATAGAGAGAAAACATTTTCCAATTCACTTCCACTGAACGCATCCACGGTTGAAGCAGTATTCCCGATCCTTCACTTCCAAAGCTGCGATATCTTGCTGGTGACCTACACTGAACTACTCAGCAGCTCAAATGAAGACATAAGATGTGAAATACAAAGAAGTATAAAGACATATTATAGAGGTACAGAGGCCAACTTCTCAAAAACAAAAAACAAAACAAAACCAAAAACAAAAAGAAAACATCAAAGACATCCTTACAGAGAAACCTGACAAAGACATTTCCATTTCCTGCCACATTCTGTTGGAAGACCACTCTTGATTGCTCACAAAGACATTTTTTTTTTTCCCATAACAAGAAAACAAGAGACTGGATAGAAATCATGCTAACATTTCAGGGAAAGATAGAGTGAAAGATAGAAACAGAGACAAAGAGAGAGAGAGAAAAACAAATGAACAACACAGACTAAACAACACAGGAAGGCCCTGACAACTAGCTTTCATCCAGATTTCATCTCATCTCCATTTTCACGTCTTTGTTTACTTATTTATTTTTTTGCATAACCAAGTCATAAAGAATGTACAACACTTTATCAGTAAGGGCAGGCCCCCCAACATGGCAACCCATTCCCCTTGACCGAATTAACAATTTACAACCTTAAAAATCTCTGTTTGACCAATATATACAGAAACATTGGTTGTAGTCCCCCTGTAAGCCCCTGGGATGTGATTGGTGGAGTCTGTTAGAAGTGAAACCTTATTGGCCAGACTATTACTAGGTGACAAATGGAGCCAATGAGTTGCTCTGACAGAGTTCCCGTGGTCTCCACTGGCATTGGGGAGCGTCGCCTCACTCAAAGCCATAGCCATGTCACTCAGTGCCCCCCGGTGGAAAAAGTTTGCACAAGCCTTCTCAGGAGGCCTGGTTACTGAGGTAGCTCAGGTCAATGGTCAACTCTCCTAGAAAAAGGGCCGATGCCCTTGTGAGGGGGGGTTCTGAGGCCGCTGTGGAAGTGGCAAAGCTAGGGGCAGTGTTTATATGTGTGTACCTGCGTGCAAAGGGGACCGTCACCTCTGCACTGAGGTTCTGGAGCTCAGTGTCCGTTTGGATCTATTGCTGGCTTTTCCGTGGTCCCTTCCTGCTCCCCTCTCCTCTTGCCCCTTTTTGCTACCTCGACCTTTCTTTCCTCCGCGTGGTTCCGGCTCAGAGTCACTAAGCTCCAGGTCAGGGCAGTAACCGTCTGTTTCATGCCTCTCTGTCCCTGGTTTAGCACAGTTCGTCTGGTCTCTGCTGGAGCTTTTGGTTTTGCTCTTGGCAGAGCTGCGGAGGTCTTCTGTGGTCCGCACCAAACTGACCGTGGCTTCTTTAAAAGAACGACTAAAATGTTCTATGGTGGACCTTCGGAGACCCTGCGCCTCGTTCTTTCCTGCGACATCATCGCGGGCGTCTGCGTCGCAGGCCGTCTGGCAGGAAGTGTCTCTCTGAACCGCACTCTTCTCCATAATCCCGTTGGATTTCAGTGGGTGGGCTAACTGCTCAGGCTTGCCTTTCCCATTGGTTGAGTGACCGTGAAGGGCGGCGTGCAGAGCCAATGGTTTGCCGGTTGGTTTAACAGACAGAGCAGGGCTGGAGCCAGAGAGAGCTGAGGTTGGAATGAGACCATTTGTGCGTTCTTCTCTCTGGGAGCGGGCCAGCTGAGGTTTACCCAGGCCGACCCCGCCTTCTGCTGAAGCCCCGCCTCTTGCTGAAGCCCCGCCTCTTGCGTGATCATATACATTCACACTGTTATCTGTACATAACGGCCCGTTGCCTGATTTGGAACTGGCTTTGCTGTTGCCTTGTGACACTTTGGGCATTTTGAGCTTGAGTGTAATCCGTGGAGGAGGCCGGAACAGCAGGTTCTCCACAGCTGAGGATACAGGCAGTCCTGAACACACACATACACGGACACAGACAGAATCAATTAATTTACATAAAGTCACAAAAACTTAATTACCACACTAACTGCTGCTATTAAGAAACTGTTGTGGTAAGGAAAGCTGAGTGGAAACTGAAGAGAAATCTCAGTGCTTCCCATTTTTATTGAGATGAGATTAGATACTAACAAATGGTTTGGTTTTTATGACTGATAACAAAAACAGTTGCTGCACAGAGGCTTTATATGGGTTTTTCAATTTCTGGCATGTTTCTTCCTGACCTCCGGTGTGCGTGAGTGTGGGTGTGGGTGCGCACGTGCACGCGCGTGTGTTTTACCTGCCGACAGCTCCTGGTTGATGAGTTTGACGTGGAGGTTGAATATCTGCTCCTGAGCTTTACTCTGCGATAGTTTCAGCTTCTCTCTCCGGCTCACCATGTAACACAAATTCCTCACCTAGACAACCACACACACGCACACGCACACACACACACACAAAATTACACCCCCTGACCTTTTCATACGATCAGTGAAACTGAGATCACAGCCTCTCAATCTTCAAGAAATGTTTTTCAAATCTATCAGAGCGAAACAAACATAATCATATGACTGTTACCTTAGTTCGACAATAAAATTAACATTTACAACTAGGACAAATAGAAATCAGTTACTCTAACACTGATAAATGTTAACATGATAACCAGCCGTGCCCATCCTGGGCAGACGGTCCGTTGTGATTGTGTAGTACTCACTCTCTCCAGGTCCTGTCGCAGATGCATAAACATCCGCATGCGTGTGTGAATGCTGTCTTCTTGTGGTTGTATCAGTAAGTTCTCCTCCTGTTCTTTAGGGGGCAGCAACGCTTTGTTAAAACTGCATTTCCTCTTTAGTTTCCAGTACTGATAGATGAACTCCACAAGGTGAAGGGGTAAAGCAAGAGATTCGGCCACCTCCTCCGGCCGCACCAGAGTGTAAAACTCTTCCTCTAGTTCTAGAAGTTTCTGTGCCCTCAGACCCATTTTCTCAGTCTCGGTGGGCGGTTTGGAGCGGGCCGGGCTCAGGCCCGACTCGCTTGCTTTGGGTTTACTGTGCTTCAGGCAGTAGGATTTAAATTTGACCTCGTCTCCCTCGTCCAGAATGGTTTTCATCTCCAGGTTGTGTTCAAAGGCGCAGGTCACGTGGAAAGGGATGGTGCAGTTTTTCACCGAGCACTGGCAGAAAAAAAAAAAAAAACGAACACGAGAGAAGGATTTAGACTGTTAACAAGCGCCGAAACAAAACATGCAAAGATACACATACACACACAGGGCTCTTACCTGTATACAAGCCCCGGTTTTGAGTTTGCACAAGCTGCAAATTAATGCCCAGCGACTGGGGGGAATATGGGACACTTTAGTGATGGGCTCCATACGTTCTGGACAGGCAATGCTCACCTACACACACACACACACACACACACACACACACACGAAGAAGAAAGGCAAAATTCTTAACCAAGCACATGTTCACTATTATCATCATTACTTTAGATCATTTCTCTTCATTATTTATTGGTACAGGGAGTTACTCAGGTTCTGAGCTTGGCAAAACTGTCCCTCTGTGTGGAATTTGTTTTCTTCTATGTATGTGTGTGTGCGTGCTTTTTTTTTTTTACCTCGGGGATCCAGAGTGCACAGCTGACATGTGCCCACTTAGTTCCTGCCCGGGTGGCTTTCATGGCACCGCCCTTTTTGGGGCAGAGTAGACACTGTGGGTCGATGCCTAACACACAGGTCCTGCACAGCCAGTTCCCAACCGGAACCTTCACAATGCCGTAACACGCCTACGACACAACACACACAGTAGGCTTTCATTCGTTACTAAAGAATAAACCCAACCGTAATCCACCTTAAACCAAACATTAAGATTAAAGCAGCTCTAAATCCTAAACCTGAGTCTGGGTCTATAATCATATGTATTTGGACCCCTGCAGTGGTGATTAACTGGAGAGACTACAGACAGATTACTCATTGGTTTGACTTGTTTTATCTCCCTAAGGATATTTAAGTTTGTAAAACATGCATTTTATCATCCAGTTTATGCATTTTTTTATAGTTATCAAATAAGAGCAGAACAAGTGTGAAAACTGTTGCATATTCAAACATACCAATCTTCCCTTCTGAACTGCTGTTTTTTCTCATTTTAACCTCCCTTGTTGATCTGCCATCTCTAACTGTAATGAGCCGGCTTCATCACAAATGCCTCTTACATTTTATACGCCCAGTTTTTAATAAGACATCTCATGTGAGAGCCGTCTGGGTGTGGAGTTTAAAGTTAATCCAGAGGTGTGTCTGCGGTGACGCTGACCTGGTGCACACAGATGTTGCATTTGTCACAGAACACCATGTCGTTTCCCTCCTCGCTGTCGGGCGAGCGACACACGTCACAGATGACGTCCTCGTCATACTCGATGCCCAATCCTTCTTCGGTCTCGATAGCGTGATTCATGTTGTCATGGCAACACCTCTCCAGAGCCTCCATGGCACGCTCCATCGTTAACTCATCCACCGGTCCGTCACCTGGGAGACAAACACACAAACAAACACACACACACATACACACACACACAGAGCAGAGCTCACTGAAGGGTTCTTATGCATTTCAAGCAGATCCACTCCTGAGGTAATTTCCGAATGGTGAGAGATTCGTGACTGACAATATGATTTTTTTGTTCAGAGGACAGACTGTATCATCACCCCCCCACACCCCCTCCCTCCCTCCCTCTCTCTCTCTCTCACCCATCTGAGTGAGTTCAGCATTGAGCTCCTGCAGCCAGTACAGATCCATATCATCCAGGTCATATCTGCACATGGCCTCCGCCAGCTCCTTAATGTTGACATAGCCCGTCTCACTCGAGTCCTGACTCCAACACTGGATATACTTCCTCGGTCTGGAGAACAGCACGTCCTTTGGTCTCTCTGCTATTATCCTGCACGCAAACGACAAAAACCACAGTAAATGTTTGAGTGCGATCTACCAACACATAAACTTTGCTTTATATTTCCACATTGTTTGAAGACAAGAAGACTTGCATCAGTCAGGGTGTGATGTGCAAAGAGCGCGTAATGGAAGTAACCAGGGTGGGGTAGATCACCTGATGGAGGGCTGAGGGATTGACTCGGGGCTGGCCAGCACCTGCACGCCCTTCTCCCACTCCTGCCTCCAGGTGTCGGCCAGCAGGTAGTAGTCCTCAGGAGAGATGTGGTGGGAGTCGGGCAGCTTCATGGCACTGATCAGGTCTTTTCTAAACACCTGTGGGATTAACGAGACAGAGGGATCAACGAGGCGTCCCATTGGTCTTCGTCCGGTGGTGCTCTGAGACATTTGCAATGACAGATGGGACAGACTGTCTGTCATATAAACATGTTGTTGTCATAGTGATCAGGAAGCCACAGATGGAATGTGTTTGTGTGTGTGTGTGTGTGTGTGTGCGAGTGTGCTTGTGGTTTGGGGTGCTCGCCCACCTCGGCCGGTTTCTTCTGTGCAGAGGCGGGAGTACCTGGCTTACTGCCATACTTATTCGAGGAAAACGAGGTGGAGGGACCTGAGAAGAAAAAGAGCGAGAGAGAGAGAGAGAGAGAGAGAAAATGAATATTTTCCTTCTCACATCAGGACTTGTACTAAACAGGTCAGCTCGAGGAAATTCAAAACCACTATCTTCAAAACCACATCTACAGCTGACTAAATGAGACATGTTAAGACGAGCCTGTCAGTCAGCTACTGTCATCTCTGCGTCTCCAGAAAAGAAACTTACTTTCATTATCTGAACTGTCACTGCTGCTTGAAGACCTGTGCCGTTTCATCCTGATGTATCCTGCGCACGCACACGCACATACAAAATTACAAAAAGAAATACGCTTCCTTACCGAGGAACATCATCAAGAACTCAAGCATAAGCAAACAGCCCACACCATGTAGAATTTGAGTTTAAAATCACATAAACAGGCCACATTCCTCTTCCCTGTTCTCACCATATATGTCCAGTAGTAGAACATACTAATGCATTCCTCTGCTTTGCTGTGTTTGCTCTCCTCTCATCCCTGCAGAAAAACAAGAAATAAAGAGAGTGAAAATGAGAGAAAGTCTACAGGGCGTAGAGTGTAGTACATTACACAAACTGGACTGTGCATGAATAATGATCTAAGTGGTAGATTTGAGCCTTCTCTTTATTAAGGAACACTACCCCGGTCTTCTGCAGTGCAGTGTCCATTTTAAAAAAAGGACTACAACTCCCAGAAGACCCAGAGCGTAACAAACATGTGCTGTTCACGTATACTCTCCACAAGCAGGAATGTGAAGAGAAAGAGACACGGAGAAATGGGCATCAGGGAAAAGCCTCATTCTCATTCAGACATGTTCTCTCAGACTAACACACCTCTACATGTCCACATATATATGAGAAAAAACAGTCTTAACATCACAATTCCAATGCTACATATTCTTTTAAAAACGTTTTTACATTAATAAAGAACACAGTATAAGAAAGCCCCACACATATGGTCTAAGTGTCTGTGTAGTCTACGTAATTGAAATGCAACAAAATCATAATTTTCCACTTATTTATCAGTAGCTGCTATGTATTACACAGCATTTTGTTTTTCACCATCATGTCCCTCCAACAGCACTAAAAATACTACAGTCAGGAAGCAGCGGAAGCCTCCAAAATGGAATCTGTTTGCAGCGTGTCACACTGGCTCTGTGCACTGTAACACCTCAGAGCGCCCTCTATAGGGCACAGTCATTCACTGCAGCAAAATAGATCAGATAGCACATGACAGCTACCAGTTAAACTTCGGAGCCAAAAGTATGTCAAACGAAAGAACTGAAACAGAGTTTGGACAAGAGAAAACAGTTTGCAGCATTTGTTGGTTAAACATTCACAGGAAGACAAAAGTTTGAAATAGAGGAGATTTTTTTCTTAATGTAACAGAGCTCATGTCCATTCTTCTCTGTCACTACAGACAGCTTTGATGGCATTACCATCAACTTCCTGTAAGAGCAGTAAGCACAGGAAGTTCACAGTTATTATGGTGAATAGTAGTCACATGATGAGTATTCTGTAATCAAGGGTTAATTCTTAAGCAACTATACAAACTCACAAACATCTTGGGGGGGGGGGAAAAACGGTATGCCAGAATTCAGCGGTTGTTCTTGCACTTAATATGAGTGACCAAAAGCCAAACATATCCACATACTAAAACTATAACCTTCATAAGAGAGACAGGGATCCCTTGTTCACGCAGTTTTACTGTTTCAGGAAGGAACTTAAAGAGAAAGGTGACGTGTACCACTGACAGGAGCAGACCTTGCTTATGGCTCCCACTCAAATACATGAGGGGGAACATCTGCTCCTGACGCCAGTGCTTCCATAGACCATTCAGGCATGAGATAGAGACTGAGGATGAGTGTAGGGTAAGGACAGCTTTTTAAGCCCTGGACCAATAAACCTAATTCATTACTCACATGACAGCAGAGAGAGAGAGAGAGAGAGAGAGAGAAAGAGAGAGAGACTACATGTGTCTGTCGCTCCTGCCTAGCAACCAGTCGCTCTATTGCTGTGTCAGGAGGACAAAAAGTCTTTTTTTTAATGGAGTCTTGAGAGGACTTCCCATGATAAAATAACCTACAGAGACACTTCAGCCAAATCCTGACAACAGAGGTCAAGCACATCCTGTCAGCATACTCTGTGTGTTTCACACACTGCCCTGATCAGACCCTCCAAACAAACCATCCAAAGCAAATATCAATGCAATAATCGAAATTCTGGTGGCATAAAAACCGTGACACGGGAGTTTAAAGGAAAATCAGAATAAGTTTTACCGTGGGTCTTGAGAGAATATTCATTTTGCTCAGAGACAGTGTTTAAGGGGTTGTTGTATGCCTGTGGTTTCCAAACTGTTATGCGTGAAACATTCAGTTGCTCTGTGACGATTATACGTGACGTAACTTTGAAAAAGACGAGTGAGTTACAGACATGCCAGTGAGTTTATATTGATCAGACAGAGGCCTCAGTGACACATTCTGGACCGACAGTCTCCACCCACTCTTCACTGCATGAATAAATACAATGCCCAACCCCAAGTCCAGGCCAGACCAATTCAAGCCACAGACTGCTGCCCAAACACTGAGCCAATCCTCCATTACTGGCCCCTCACCATGGCATTTTGCAGGGTCTGTTAGAGACCACTTTGTCAAATCGGGTCACCCATGCACATCCCTGACGAAGGGGGCAAGGTTAACAGCCCTGTGAGTTTTAGGCCTTCATTTAATGGCTTTAGGTGATGAGAAAAACACAACCCATAATCGTCTGGTGGGCAAATGTGTTAAATCTATTTAGCTGTAATGCTATGAGTAAAATTAAAGAGGTGCCACTGAAGGCCTTTGAACCGAAAAGACGCTGCGAAAGTTAACACCTTGTTGTTCCCCCTACTTGACTTAACCGCACAGTGGGTTTCTATGGAGTAGGGGGGAAAAAGCTCGTTTGAAAGGCAGCGAATCTTATAAAATTCCCTCAAACTTCTAGAGCTGAGCTTGATGCTAACGCACTGTGTGTAAAATTGAGCTGGCCGAATTTAAAGGCTAGCTTTACTGATTGGGTGTTTTCTGTAAGAACAGTTATACTGATCATTACTTTAGATAAGCAAACTAAAACTGAAAGGGAATCTCCTTCTCGCAATCAACAAAGTAGGTTACCCGACGTCAGTCACCCAGTACAAATTCAGTCATTGTTTATGTGGCTATACTTATGAATGAAATTAGGAATGAAATGATTCTCCTTTTTAAAATGAATAAGGCTAGTTTAGTTTGGTTTGGAAATAACACCAAACGTCTGATGGCACAGGCCGTCAACATATGGACACACATTTCAATTTCATAATATTAGTTTTCAAATACAATACTTGTAGTGTAATAGTACTACCGGTAACGTCGGTTTGACGCAGCAGTTTGACTCATACGTGGATAACTCCATGTTTTATGTGACCAACTGACTTTACCCGCTAACTCTCCTCCCAGCCTTACATAAAACAGGCTAACACTAGCCAAACCACCAGCTCCGTAGCCCACATTGGGCTGCCAGGCTACACAACGAGTGCCGCACACTATTCACATCAAGCTGCATGTTACTACGAACACACGAGGGGCAGTAATTCAGTAAGGCTTATAACGTGGTCCAGTACGAAACACAAGGGAAACATTATCGATTGCTACAAAACCCCTCTTAAAGAGAACTATAGATTTTGTGACGATATTGGCGCCAAACTCGAGGCGCCCTACAAGACGATGGTTGCCTACAGCCCTCAAGTGGCTCAAATCAAGTAAGGGCGCCACCACTACACATAACAGCACTTCCTAAAAGATCCCGTTGCCACAGTGTGTAACTAGGATCAAAAACCGATTAACAGTCATAAGTCGCTGGACTGCACTTTCAATCACTGCTGTACTATAACCAATAACTGATTTCTGGAGAGAATCCCCCTTTAATAAACGCCATGCGCACGCAGGCCGCAGTCCGTGGACAAACCATAGAGCAAGCCTTTGGCACACTAAGCCTGAGAGAAGACACGAGCAGTATTGTTCACGTAGCGACCATACCTTGAGTCAGAAATAAGCCGTTTGGCTGGATTGCAATCAGTGATGCCCTTCGTGAAACAGTCCACAAGTTCTCTTTCCAGATACAAAGCAAACAAATATATTTTCTTTGTTTTTTGCCTTTACTCTTTCCACACTGTCAGTATCCCAGAGCTGCAATCTCTTCCACCACGGCACAACAGCCCTATTGTACCGCCCGGGCTGCTGGGTCCTAAACCCCGCCTTTTCCATTGCCCTTCTTTGCTCTCCTTCCTTGAAGCATGTGTTTCAATGTTGTGAAAGCAGAGGATCCCGGTCACCAGCTTATTGTCGACTTCCTTGTTAACTAATTCTGAATGCTGCTGAAATAATGTTGGTCAAATATTTAATCTCCCTGGATCAAAAATGCACTCAAAGGGCCAGAAATACCACATTACATGGAGGTACTATGTGAGACCCAACCAAATGTACTTTTCCATATTCAAAAACTCATGGCACACAACTCCGTCATGCAATCCCGAGAGGTTGTTATGGTTTCCCCAGTTAGTAAGCCTAATCTAAAATATCTTACATGATTCGTTTCTTAAAACAATTAAATGTAACTGCTCTATACAAAGTTCTGAGTCCACAGAATGTCGCCACTTAATTAACATCCATCTACTTCCAAGTCTGTCAGTCAATGCATATACCAAATATGCTCGTCTGACACAAAATACAACAAGTAACACACACAAAAAGAGAGCAACCACACAAACCTTTGGCAAAGGGATATATTGTTAAAATCACAGTTTATGTTCGGTTCTACAAAAGTATTTTTGTACAAATAAGAAACATTCAGAAATACAAAAGTACATAGAGATTTCTGTTTTAACAACTGATTGTATTTGGTCATTGGACAGAGGTTATGCTCTCTGAAATATACCTACAAAAAGAGAGGGGGGGGGGGGGGGGGGCTAGGGTGGGGTTATACAGCATTACCCTGCTCTTTGCAATACATTCAAATATTGATTATCAACCTCAGCGTTCTTTTCAAAAATACAGCATAAATAAAATCATATACAGTAGGGTAAGCTCCTGTGTGAGCATGTTTAGGCTTACTATCACATCTTGAGTACAAAATACAAAATATGATACATTCAAATAGAAAAAAACAAACAAACATTGAATGGAAAATCAGAGGTGAGAAATGGTCCAAAAGCCATAGCAATAATTCTTGAAGAAACATGAGACTCATGGCTTAATCTAGTGATTCTGTAGTAAAACTTTTCCAGTTGCAAAATTTCCAGATTTTTCCAGTTGACAGTTGCAGACATCTATATAATATATTCATGTGTGATTAAAAGTTATACATGCAAAGCAAAAATATATTCTAACCGTATCTCATTACCAAAACAAACTATTTAATAAATACCTTGAAAATATTTTTGAATTGGATGATTTTAACATTATAACTGGATAAATGGACGGTGAACCTACAACCTACATTTTCTTATGCTGGTACATGTGTTCATAGTCTCAAAAAAAAAACAAAACCCAAACATACATTTTGACTGATTCAAATTAAGCAGCACAATAGATACAGTAGCTACAACACCACAATAAAATTGCATTAATGTACAAATAACATATTTCCACAACACACAGATTAAGCACTAATTACTGGGGAATGACTATATAGTGGTTTTAAACCTCCCTCAGAATCAAGGAGGGAGCAATGGCTCGATATCAGGTACATTCCTTCTTTAAATTAGGCCAATCAAGTGCTTCTAATTCAAGTCACAATACTGCAATAAAAAAAGAAAGAAACAAACAAAGGTACTTAAAAAAAAAAAATCACAAAGATGACAGATATCTTCTTCCGTTACTCTCACAATCCCATCTGCATGTCGGCAAAGTTGAAAAAGTTGTCAACATCTCGCGAGGACGTATTCTTGCTTTCAGAAACAAACACCTAAACGAGAAAAAAAAAAAAGAAAAAAAAAAGAAAGCACAGAGAGAAAAAAAAAAAATACAAAGTACTCTGTGAGATTCAGGAAGAACACATTCACTTCATGCAGTGAACAATATGAACTTGACAGTTACCTTAGTTCCATTAAACACTTCATCAGCAATGTTCCTGCAAGCCTCAACCACACCATCCCCGTTCAACTCCAGAGCAACAACTGGACCTGCAAACAGACAGAGGATCACTGAAAGCCAGACAGAACACAAGAAAGAGTACCAGCATACCACACTAAGTACTGAAATATCAGGATTCATCAGTAATATGAACTGCTCAGCAGAGTACATATTCAGCTTGCTTGGCTGGAGGAACTCACCCTTACTGATCCACTCATGGAGTCCTTCAGCATTGTTCTGGAATACTCTGTTCACATCCTCAGGACGCATAGAGACCTCTTTGGTTTGGATAAGGACAAAGCCCTTAGCACTTGCCTGTAGTTGTGATGTCATTAGGAAAATAAATATTCTGATGTTACAGGCAAAGAAATACATTGGACAAGTACACAAGGACACAAAAAATGTGATTTTATTCTATGGCACAAGATTATGTGTATACAAGAAATGCAATTTTATCAGAGGAGCTCTGCAGTTGTCGAGATATTTATATGACATGGAGTCAAGGTAATGATTTATTTGGTTTGTACCTTTTCACACAAACAGTAAATCGAAGGTTTCTCATCTAAACTTACCAAAAAATTATAATTATTCCTGAATTTTAAATGATATCCACCAGAAAACAAGAGTGAAGACTAGGGTGTCTGAAGACATTTTTGTAGACGCAAAATAATATTCTCAACTACCCACACACACACACACACACACACACACACACACACACACACACTCCTGGTGGGGACTTCCCACTGACTACTATTTCATTTCACCGTAACTAAAAAAAAAAAAATTCAATAACCCAACCATTAATATTGAAACTGAGACTTTTTGTTTTCATCAAAAACAGTAATACATTTAAAACTCCCCACAGTTTCTCCCAGCTAGGGTCCTTGCTAAAACCACACTGTTATCATGATCAAGACATTTAGTTCACAAGAATGTAACACACCTCCATCTACCCCGAAATCAACAAAACACAAGGAAACTCTGTGGAGATCTGGTATAGTAATATACATTTCCTTCTGACCTTCTATCATTCTTATTCTGCTCTGTTTTGAATTGAACCATAACACGCAATAAAAAAATGGAATAAGCTCAACTAGTTGTCTCAGTCAGTGACAGACAGATTTACAAACACAAATCATCACAGGAAAGTCAAGAGTGATTGCTGTGTTTTCTATGAAAGAGTATCTGGTTACAAAGAGAACCACAACATGGCAACAACAGAGTAACACATTCAAAAAATGCATCACTAACTTTGTTAAGAGACAACTAAGAGACAACTATCCATTCAAGGCAGTGGGCAGTCTCTTCCTCTTTTCAAAAATAGCCCTCACTCGGTGCTGACAACTTGCATCTAAATAAAAGTTCTCACCTAGAAAAACTGTCTGCCACTTTTCACAAATTCTATCATACGCAGACATAACTATGGGCTACAGGACAGCGCTGCAAGCTTTTACAGGAGACAGTCCCTGTTGTTCCTCACATATGAATCAAATCCTTGCCATTACGTGACACTCGGACAAAATTTATTCTAGAGCACACTGCGGAATACTTCTGCTTTTTAAATGTGACATATTGGGTGGGGTGAGAGCAGTGCACGTCATTTCCTAATCTGGGAAACCTAAAAATGTGCTTAGGGTGATGATTTCGATTTGACCTCAGACAGCTGAACCAACCATAAATGGTTGCTCAATGCCCTCTTTGGCTAATTGCGCCAAACGTCTGAGTCAAAGGAGAGGTAGAAACATAATCATGATTTCCCGCGTGAGTGCGCCCTACCTCATCGATGAGTTTGCGTGCGTTGGCAGTGGTGTAGTCTCCAGCAAAGAACACAAACAGGCAAGACTCCTCACTGTCCTTGCGTCTCCCGCCTTTGGTCGAGGGAACGATGCTCCGAGATGCTTCCGTAGAGATCCGGACGGATTTGAATTCGGATTCCGGGTCTGGCATGGGCACATGATCCAGGACTACAGAATCCTCTGGCAATAGGCTCCAGTTGTTTTCCCCGGCGACGGGAGTGAAGTCATGAATGTTGCTCCAGTTGTTGTTGAAGATGCTCAGTCCAGCATCTTTGAAATGAAAAGCCAGTTCAGGATAGTAGTACTGGAAGCAACCAAACTTCATCCCTGTAGAGGATTCAATGATAGGTTGGGTGGCACAACACAGAAATATCTCCATCTTCTTGCAGTCTCGCGTGCGAAACTGTTGGCAGGCCACCACGCACTTGATGTCTTTGCAGTCTCTGAAGAACACGCTGCCTTTCACGGGACCCAGAAAGATGCGGCAGTTTACACAGTCGTCTATAGTAACGGCGGCAGAATGGTCGAAAACATAGATGTTGCAGTTCTCACATTCCTGAATGACAAACTGCTGGCCGTTCAGTTTACCTGGAAGGCGACCGACTGTGGCATCTTTAATGCCTGTCAGCATGAAATCTTTGGGATCGACCTATATGACAAGAAACATTACCATTAAACAATTTTGTGTGGCATCTCTTACGAGTGATGGTTTCCTCTATCGAGATCCCGCATATTAGACGTCACTAGGGGTGGTGTGTCAAACAACAGGAATATTAAAACGAAAAACATTGTCCACCCTACACCAAAACTTGTCGGAAACCCACACGCACACACGCGGACAAAGACACAATGTTGATAAACTAAATGTAGATTGATTTTGTAACCTTTCCAGAGTACACTGAGTAGCAAGTAAAATATGCGCTGACGTTTATAAAGCTAACTTCTAACTTCCGAGCGAGAAATAACACAGGCATGTAGTAGGAGCGAGAAGACCCTCCCTATTTCTCTGTTTCTGTCATACTTGGCCGATGGCGACACTGTTCATGTCCTAATCCGTCACGCAGCCTTATCCGGTCAGGTGCCAGGCAAACAAGTTACGTGCACTGACTTTAAGCTGATAATGAATCCTATGTGGCTTGCTGAAACTGGGGATCGGTATATATTTGTAGTCGAATTTGCGAAACGAAACATGTATGTATCTTGGCTACCTGAACTCAGCGATGAGAGCATGGAACCATGCAACGTTAGTGCCGACGATAACCTGGCAATACTGTAAACGCTCTGGATCCGACTCAAAATGTATATGTGACGACGTTAATGTCACTTCTATCAGTGCCCACATCCCTTCCTATCCCTTCCCATCTCCGACTGAAATTAGGCTAATACACGAATGGTATATTTTGGAAAGAGACAAATTAGCTTAGCAAGCTGTAAGTAAATGCTTCTTACCTTTTCTCGTTTGTCCCAGCTGTATTGCTTCGGTGCCTCCTGGTCGTTACTGCTGCCCAATGCATTAGTGTTGTTAGAGGCAGGAGTATTACTCTGATCTGCGTCTTCCTCAGTCGTCAGCGCGGGTTCCTTGTCGGGAGATTTTCTCCTGGATTTTTTGGAGAAGAAGCACCCCATTTTGAACTTAAAATTGGTGAGCTATGATGTATATACCACGCCTAAATTTGAGAGAAAGACTGAACACGGTAAACTGTATCAGTCTTCGAAAAAGAAATACTTCACGTTTTTTAAATATTTTCGCAATGAGCACTGCTGCTTTGTCGTCTAACCAAGACACTAATCGCGTAACACGCAACCTGTGAGCTTCCAGTTTCCTTACCCAGCGAGGCAGCCAATCAATATATTGCAACTCGTTACTTAGAAACAGCGAATCACAAAAAAGCCAAAGGTCCGGCGAGGGGGGCTACGTAGACAAACAGCGAATCAAATTGGAAATGCTCTCGCGGACACTGGGCGTTACCTAAATGGAATACAGTACTTCCCTTTAGATCTATTAATATACTTACACCTATTTACAAACATTTGTATATCATACTCAGAGGCTGTATGCTCTAAACGCAACAACCTACGCGACAATGAATGTCAAACAAGGTACCTTGGTTGGCTAACAACATAAGCTACTTCTAAGCTACTTCTCTCCTATTATTAGACTGCATCCTACTGTATTTATACATTCACACCGAAACGTGGTAGAGCATGCTGCCTAATAGTAGTCACTCTTGGATTTGCCACATAAACGCAATAAGAGCTGAAAATTTGTATCTTAATCACGTGAAACTGACCCAGAAAGCAAGCTGTATATTGTGTTTATTTAATCTTTTGCCTGTTTAAATGCGGATTTTATGGACAACAGATTGTTCCTCTGTGATAAAAAAAATATTTTTTTTGTAATATCACCAGAGACAAAGCAAACCTGATTCTTAAGCCCTCTTTTCTGGAGGGCTGAAGTGCAACAAATATTTGAAATGGAACTTCTTACAAAAAACCCTTAAATGAGAGGCATAAAATGAAACCAGTGCTCAAAATACTTTCAAATGTTTAACTCTGAACATTGAAACTTTTTTCTTCTCCTTTTCTCAGGTATGCCATCCACATTTCAACGCCCCACAGTGTCTCAACACTTCTACATACCACACATTCTGCTTGTCATCATGCCTCTTTTTAGTTTGCAAACGAGAGAGAGAGAGAGAGAGAGAGAGAGAGAGAGAGAGAGAGAGAGAGAAATTTCAGTTTCAATGTACATGTAGTTTTCTGTAGCTTTCAATGCAAATTCTTATTTTATGTGACAGTGAAATTGTAATAATGATGGTTAATATGTATCAGAACAAAAACACTGCACAAAAGCACTACATTTATATCTCTAGATACTCAAATGCTTAGACATTGTATTAACTATGGCATAGCGGATGAACCTGACACATTTTTGTGATCTTTTCAGCAGTGGTTTTGACACCTTGTAGACATGCTGCTGAACTACTTCTCCAAACGTGCATATGTGATATGGCCACATGGTGGCGCCCCCTATCCCACCTCTTCCACTCGTGCTCAGTCCTTTCATTCTAGGCACAAAATATTGCATTGTAGCATGAAATCGTTAATTTATGTAGGAGTAGAAGGGCCTAAATGAGGGATAAGTGCAGTTTACTTATTAATATATTTCTTTCCTGTTTTCCAAGCTACTTTATAGATACAACTATAACTTCTGCCAAACGTTTAAACAATTAAAAATATAAAATGTCAAGTGGAAGGAAATCGGATGAAGTTTATTTTTAGCTTGTTAAAGGAAATTACTTAAGATGAAGAACATGTACACACACACACACACACACACACACACACACACACACACACACATACACACATACAGGGGTAAATGTGGTGAATGTGTGAAGGCTTTGACTGCGACACAGACAGGATATGTTGTTTTCTCTCACTGATATTTCACCTCTAGGAAAGGAAACGTGCCTTTTAAATTAATATATTTGATCCAGTTTCATTAATAAGATACAGTCATTATTGAGAGTGTTAAAAAATAATGTGAAAGTAGAGACTGAATGACTTATTGATTCATTTATCACAATCAAAATGACTGAGTGAAGGTAAATTGATTGAATTTCATCAAAGTAAAAAACTGTACAGAAACATACTATAAATATTTAATAAATAAGGTACACTGTTGATACCAAATGTTCTTCTTTTGGGGGGGAGAGATTTGCCCTATAAATCCTCTCAATACACAACATCATATTATTCTTTTAATTCACTCTCACTGATTCAATAATCAATGTCACGTTCTGTAGCACCGAGATTCCAGCATATAGCAAAGAATCTTTTTTCATGCACTGATGGAATGCACTGGTCTGTAATTCAGCAGTGGATTGTGAAGCATTGCTCTGCAGCAAAGCCTGATTGATTTCAGCCTCATAGAGGTGTAATTTGCTGAGGGCTAGCTTTGCCTTAGGCTCTACCAAACAGGAAACTCAATAGTGACAAATAACTGATTGGCTGTGTTCTCCTGTAACTGGAGCAATGAACTGGCTTTCACACTTTCACAGCTAAGCCTAACTTGATGAAGAGCTTCTATGGTTTTCATTGGCTGCTACATGCAAACACAAGCTAACCTATCATTTAGAGGTGCTGATTGTAAATGGTTCTTGTTTGCTTAAGATCTTGCACATAAAACATGGTTTTATTCACATCAATTACAACACTTGTTTTGCTGACCACAAAGGACACAGACAAACTTAGCACTCAACAGACAGTGATTTGAATGACTGTATCCACACAGGTTAATGTTAGAGACAACACTGATTTAACATAATGATCCCATTTGTATGTAAGTTTCATAATGTTTCGTAGTCATTGAATGCAAGATTTAGACATTAGAGAACCAACAGCTGTCAGTCTTTTATCAGAGAAACCACTTTAGAATCAGGGACATTCAGCATAGAAACTAGTTGTCAGAATAGTTAAATAAGTGGTTAAATGAATCCGGGAGTTCTCAGGGCCCATGAAAGTGAGAGTCTCGTATACTGGTTTTGTTATAAGTGGTTATTTTCCTCATTCTATTCAACACACCCCTAACACCACTGTTTTGTAGCTTGTTGTTCAGCTTTTTTTGTGTGTGTATTTGCATTTCTTGTTCAGTGGTGTTGATTTCTGATCAGTCTCTTTGTTCAACAAAGGGTGCGACTACTTGCCAAATTACTTGGTGAGTTTCAGGAGTTTATGAGTTGTTCTTAAATTGAATGATTCAAGCAAAAAAATGTTTTTGAACTGAAAACTGATGACTCCTCATTTTACTGAGTGTCATGGAAGCTGGCGACCAAGCAATGAATGATAAAGGAAATATGAACTTCCTGTTTGCTTCCATTAATCTGCCCACCACTGCACCCTCTGGGGTCAGGGGCATTAAAATGTCTTGCACTTCAAAGTAACAAAATAATACCGCTATGGATTTTTTTGTCTTTGATCAACATGCCAAAAAGTTAATAAGAGTAATGAAAGTCAATAGCACAATATCAATATCATTAAATGTTAATTTTACAGAATTTGTGTTAAAAAAAACCCAAAAAAACAAAAAAACTCAAATACGTGGTCGTTTGGTCTGTTATCCAGGGGGGCAGTACGGCTGCAGCTGCAATGAGTGTGCACATTACAGCGCAATGTGGCTTTAAAAGGTTGAGAGGCGTACGAGGATTCCTTAATTGTTTTCCTTGACGCTACGGTACGCGGTATTAGAGAGACGAGGGACCCTTAACCAGCATCCCACACCAATGGAGGTCGCAGTCAAACCAAAGCGTTGGAATCTCTATTTTTTGGAAAACATTACGGTGTTTTCCATTTTAATGTTACTGTTTAGCTTGGCGTCTCAGATAAAGGCTGATGACGGCGCTGCTATGGAGGAACTTGCCACTGAGAAGGAGGCTGAGGAAAGTCATCGACAGGACAGCGTGAATTTATTGACATTTATTTTATTGCTGACTTTAACTATCTTAACCATATGGCTATTCAAACACAGAAGAGTTCGTTTTCTCCACGAAACGGGACTGGCTATGATATACGGTGAGAAATTAGCCTGGCAGCTAGCGATAGGCATTACACATCACCTAAACCTCTAGCTAAGCCACGGTACGAATGCGCATATCCAGCTTGCTATTTGCCACAGTGCAAGCAAAATGTGCTATTGCTGAAAGGGTACGCTGTGCACTTTTCTGTATGCGTTGAACTGTTGCTATTTAACGATATGACTGTATTTTCTGTAATTTGATTGTGTTTCAGAGGTATTAGAAAAATGCAATCTGACTGACTGTCTGGATGTGTAGTTGTGTCTGCGAGCCTAGTTTCTGGAATGTACCAGTGTTGCTTAAATGTAACTGCTTGATCCCCCCCCCCCTTAATTAATTTATTTGTTTGTTAATTTAATTTAATTTTTTACATTTTTACACGTCCTTTAACACTGGCGTACCTTGCTCGGTGACCTGCAACGAGGAATGCCAACTGCCACTACCCTTTTTTTTTTATCATTCGTTTACACCAAGTACATTACATCTCGTCTCTAAAATTTTGCCAACGAAGAATACCGTGGGCACACTGCATTTCCCAGTGCTGAGTTTAGTCGATGTCGTGAGAGTTTATGTCTCAGTGTGACACAGTAAGAGAGTCCATGTATGAAATGAAATAAGGCAAGACTCACGCATCCATTAACCTGCCTATATGACTGTCATGCGAGAGTGCTTTACATTTTGGTTCAGCCGTTGAAAACGCCATACCGTGATTGCTCGTGTTTACAAATTATGTCATCAGTCACCTGACTCCTGACTACCTCATAGTCGCCTGACTATATCACTGTACCCGGTTGAGACGTTAGACTATGTCACCATCCTTTTGACTGTTGGCTTGAAATCAGCTTCACATACCACCTTTTCAGACAGATGCTTTGATTTGCCACAGCGGGATTGTGAGTGATAGGAATGACTTGACTCTCTCCAGGCCTTCCAGTAAATCCATACAGACACGATACGACGGCCATAAAGCTACGGTTTACACATTTTCACATTTTCACTTAGTGTCTAAGTTGGTTATGGCACAGAACTGTGTTTACTGTCCCACGGGGTCTGAATACCATGTGTTCTGTATTGTTGGAAATCGTAGAAGATATCACCTTTCAAGAGCTTTCCCCAGTTGTTGTTTCACAGTCTTTGGTTAGCGGCCGTAAAACTCGCTGAAGGATTACCTGTTCTGTCCTCTATAAAGCAGTCTAACAATGTTTCTGGGTTAATCTTCTACCAAAATAAGAGTGATGTTAATCAGTACATGAGAGGAAAGCACGACATTTTTCATGAGAGAGCAGAAACCTGTTGTATTACCCAATGTCCACTCTGTCATGTAAACTGAAAGATATTTTTAGCCTATTGATCCAGACGTTTACTCTGTTGTTGCAGAGTCAGTTCAGGCCACATTTTCCCTCTAAAATGGAAATGACCAAGTGTCATGTCAATACCATCGCAGTTTGAAACATAGGTTTCATTCATTCATTCATTCATTCATTCATTCATTCGTTTTCCAAGCCGCTTATCCTAAATTTGGGGGGGGGGGGGGGGGGGGGGGGGGGGTGCTGGATGAAAGGCAGGGGAAACACCCTGGACCGATCGCCAGTCCATCGCAGACATGGGTTTCATTTATATACAAATATGTTTTACATTGGGATGTCAATGTTGTGAAAAAGTTCGAGTTTGCTTAAAAAGACAGTTGCACAGTCATCAAACACGTTATCGTACACATTTATATCCACAAAACATTATGTCTTCCATGTTTTATTTTTCCAGTATTAAGCAACTGCTTGATTAGATCATTAGAAGACATCTTTTCTAGAACAGGGAAGCTTCTGGAAACTCTCAATAATGTGGTGCTTAAAAGGTGGTTTAATTTACACCTGGGAATCCATTTAGCACTCCCGTTTGTGTGGACATATATCAATAGTGACTTGTTTTGCTGTGTTGGTGAGTCGGATTGGCATGAGATCGGTTTTTGAGGTTTGAAGAAATATTTTTCATAATTTGGATTTTCAGTTCCCTCCTAGGCCCTTTGGGAATTTGAAGTGCACACCATTCCCCCCCCCCCCCCCCCCCCCCCCCCCCCCCCCCCCCCCCCCTCTCTCTCTCTCTCTCTCGTAGAAAGGATAAAGCTAATTGGGGGTTGTGTTGGTGCAGTTCCTCTTGTTTTGCCATTCATAATTCAGTGTGGACATGCTTGACAGGCCCTGGATGCTCTGCAGATGTCTTTGTTTTTTTTACTTTTGGCTCAAGTGCATACTGTATCTGAATAGGCCATACACAAAGGCCAGGATGGAAGGATCACTGCACATTGATCTGTCTTTGGAGGATCCATGTATCAGTGGAGAATCCATATGTCTTTGTGGTTTTGGATATCTGTGGAATGACCTCATGGTTTGTTTGCCTTTGTCCTCATGCAGCCTTGTGAGTGAGAGCGTCCCTGCTGAGCATGTGCGTCAGGGATGCAGTTACCAGATGCTGCCCAGACTGACACAGAGAAATACACTGTGCCCTATGACACAGGGAAACTCACTGTGCTCTTTCACACCAAGAACCACACTGCAGTCACACACACACACTCACACACACACACACCAGGGCAATAC
This sequence comes from Chanos chanos, assembly GCF_902362185.1. Taxonomy (NCBI): domain Eukaryota; kingdom Metazoa; phylum Chordata; class Actinopteri; order Gonorynchiformes; family Chanidae; genus Chanos; species Chanos chanos. The sequence continues at coordinate 14,132,383 of NC_044508.1, read as the reverse complement.
CCTGAGTGGTCTTGAACGGATAAATACGTTGTGCTCTTTCATGCAGAGAAAGACGCTTTTATCAGTTAAAGTCCTCTGTTCTTAATTGGAATTTAGCCTCAGAAAAGCTTGACAAATGAACAGATCTATAGCCAATGTACATTCTTTGGTTTTGTAAAGCTGTTCTGTAGCGAGCTAATGCAGATGTACTTTAGTCTTTAGACCCTGTCTTACCACGTGTGAGGCTATTGTGAATTGTATGGTTAATGAGTAAGTCTGTTTTTCATGGGGAAAATGCTTATTAAATCTCAGATACAAACACAGAGAATTCCACTTTGTGCCATCGATGACTCCACAGAACCTTGCCCAGTGTGTCATTGTTTGCTGGACACACACATTAGTAGTTACAGCTGTGTGTCCTTGGTTAAAGTGTGTTGTAAAAGACCTGTGTGTGTGTGTGTGTGTATTTATTTACTGTGAGTGTGTGTATATACACACACACATGTATAAAATGGAGCAATATCCAGGCTCAGGTCAAAATGACCATTAACTGTGAATCATTAGTAGGTACATTGGTGGTTTCCATAACTGTGTAATTGTGGCTTAAGTAGTTGTAAGGGCATATCTGTGAGTTAACCTTGATACTGAATAGTTTGTGCTGTGTATCTCTGAATCAAACAGCCGTTGCCTCTGTTTGATTTCTCTTGTTCTTGCTCTGAAGGGAATTGAAAGTGGTGTAATTTATCATCATCTTCAGACTTGTCTCTTTTACCCTCTCGTTTTTTGGTCGTGGTTTAGTGCGTTGCGCCGTATTTTTGACAGTCAGTTTCTGTGGTCATCTTTGTGTCTACATCCCTCTGAACCTCGTCTGTAGCAGCTCGACTCACTAAGGCCTGTGTATCGCTCTCCTTCTTTCATTTTCCTCTCTCTTTTGTTCCTGCGTCGTGGCCTTATGCGTTTAGATGCGCTCTCCCTCTCTTTCATTCTCGCTGATATCTCTGTGAAGTAAAAGCTTACTGCATTGAGGAGCCACACGCTGACAGTGTATACACAGGCGTGTTCTGCATTTTCAGTTTATCCCTGTTTACGCATCATTACCGCTGCCGCTGAAAGCCCAGGCGGAGGACTAGTAGGTACTTTCCTCTGTACGCCGATATTTAAGCCAAAGCCATGACCATCAGCGCTTTTAGGGAAGTTATGTTAGGCTAAGCCTTATCATGTTACACTATACTCTCTTTTTTTTGTTGAAGCTGTAAACTGAATTAACTGGAGAAGCTGGTTGTGAGTGTGTTTGTGTGCGTGCGTTTGCGTTTGCATGTGTGTGTGTAATGTCTATCCATAGTCAGTGTGTTTTAGGGACTGACTTTGAGAATACTCCACCTGTAAATTTATTTATGCACAGAATAGTACACTGTGTGAGTGACACATCCTCAAATCTCCAGCTCTGGTCTGTCCAAGCCAGATCCAGTGTGGGTTTGTTTGTTTGTTTGCTTGTTCATTGTGTGTGTGTGCGTAGTTTGGTGAGCAGGTGTGTATGGATGCGTATCCTTTTCTGCAGTAATCTTAGTTCTGTACACTGAGTGCAGTGCTGGCAGCCAAGCTCTGTCTACATTCTGATGCTTGCTGTACTGCTGGGGATTTATGGGCTGTTGCGCTCGCGCTCTCTCACTCTCTCTCTCTCTCACACACACACACACACACACACACATACCAGTTTTTATCCTTCATGCTCCACCTCTTTCTTTCCTCCTTCTCCCTTTCTCTCTTTCTCTTCTCTCCCTCTCTCACTTACTCTCTATCTCTCTCTCTCTCACTCACTCACACACAACACACACTCTTCCACCTTTCTCTCCCTCACCTTCTCTTTTACTCAAGTGTACTGCGGACACTGTGGTGGACAGTATTGTAGAGTGAGGCAGATGAATTTCTGAAGCTCTTTATCTCTATAAAGCTTTAATATAGGTAACGTGTCATTGACTCACTTTGCGCCATCTTGTTCTGTCAGTGTCCCCCGGCATAGGCCCTGCTCAGAGCCTGGTTGATGGAGGCCTGGAGACCAGTGAGGACCCTGACTCTTACAGGACCAGTGAATGTTTGTGATGAGGAAACAGGGCTGTGGGCGTAGATACGTTTCCGGCCTTCTCTCTGGTCACACCTCTGCTGTGTGGTATGAGGGACACGACAGGCTTTTGATTGGTTTAGCCCGTGTGTCACGCTGCATGGCTGGTTTAGGATGTGTGTCGTAGCTACATGGTGGAACATGGGTACATGCAAGAATGGATTTACGCAGCTGCTCTGTGTTCCGTACACCAGCTTACTGATATGGAAATACATCACAAAAGATTATTCACACTAGCATCAAAGAGTCATAATTCAGGCTCCTCATGTGTCTTAATGTGTCACTGTGGATATGCTTAATCTGTGAGTGTGTGCGCGCACACACACACACACACACACAAAACACAGTTCTCTATGTCTCTCACCTGTATTTGTATTTCCTCTCTTTCCGTCTCTGTTGCTGTGTGTGTGTCAGGTCTGTTGGTGGGTGTGATACTCCGATATGGGATACCCTCAACCAGTTACCATAACAAAACTCCACCCAGTTGCGCTCTGAAGGAGGGGCCAGTCAGCACACTCCTCCTCAACGTCAGTGGGAAATTCTTCGAGTACACGTTGAAGGGAGAGATCAACTCCCATGAAATCCACAATGTGGAACAGAACGATATGTTACGCAAGGTGCTTGATCTCTCTCTCTCTCTCTCTCTCTCTCTCACACTCACTCACTCACACACACACACACACACACACACATACACACACACCTGTATAAACTACTAGGCACACACCCCACTAATACTACCTCTACTGTTGTAGTTAGTGTGATGTTACACACACACACACACACACACACACACACACACACACACACTCAAACCCTCACAGACACAGCACTGTAGACAGTCTATGCAAAGCCTCCTAGGCAAACATGTAATAAATCAGAGACAGAAATACATAATAAATCTGAGAGGAGCTGAGTTTTGAGTTTTTCGGGTGGTTTGATATACATACAGGTGAATGTGTTTGAGAAATGTGAACCTCTAAATAAC